>NC_057800.1:505681409-505801520 GCF_018294505.1 Triticum aestivum | reverse complement strand
GCTATGGGCGGCGGTGCCTCGGGATCAGACTGCCGAGTCCAGCGGCTGCACGAGCGGCGAAGGCGGCGGCGGCTTGGGCCGGCCTGGCTCGGATGGGCCCTTGGCCCAGTCGGGCGCGGGTTTTTTTAAACAATTTTGCTGCGCCTAAAAAATTCTAGAAAAATAAATAAAAATCTAAAAATGCCAAAACAAATTTTCTTCGTCTAAACAAAATATTTCGAACAGGATGAACATTTTTTGGGTCTAAATGCAATTTTGAAAACATGCAATTTTTCCTAAATTCAAATAAAATAGCAAATAAAACCAAAATAAAACCTTATTTGATTTTTTTATTAAATGCTCAATATTTCTTTATTTTTGGGAAAGTCATTTTATTCCCTCTCTCATATTTTGATAATAGAAATAATTGAAGATAAAATAAATAAAATCAAATGATCCTATTTTCAAAATTTGAGAAAAACTCAAATATGAAAATAACGAAATCCCCAACTCTCTCCGAGGGTCCTTGAGTTGTGTTGAATTTCTAGGATCCACTAAAAGAAATAAAATATGATATGCAATGATGATCTAATGTATAACATTCCAAATTGAAAATTTGGGATGTTACAAACCTAGCCCCTTAAGATGAATCTCACCCTCGAGATCCGGGTTGGCTAGAAAATAGGGGAGGGTGGTCCTTCAGCAATTCTTCCTCTCGTTCCTAGGTGGCTTCATCCTCCATGTGGTGGCTCCATTGAACTTTGCAAAACTTGATAACCTTGTTGCGGGTGACTCGATTGGCATACTCTAGAATCCTGACTGGTTTCTCCTCATAGGTCAAATCACGGTCCAACTGTATTGCTTCCGGCGGCACTGTATCTCTCAGCGGTATGTCAGCCACCTCTGCGTGGCACTTCTTCAACTAGGAAACGTGGAACACGTCATGAACTCCTAACAATCCTTCGAGCAATTCCAACTTGTAGGCTAATTCTCCCATATGTTCCAAAACTTTGTATGGGCCTACAAAACGTGGCGCTAACTTTCCCTTAACTCCAAAGCGCTTAAGTCCTCGAAGTGGAGATACTCAAAGATAAACTTGGTCTTCGACTTAGTAAACTGTCTCCTTGCGTTTTGAATCTGCGTAGCTCTTCTGCCTGGACTGAGCTACCTTGAGCATATTGCGAATCAATTTCACCTTCTGTTCAGACTCCTTAATCAGATCCGGTCCAAACAACTAACGGTCTCCAACTTCATCCCAAGACAATGTGGTCCTGCACCTCCTTCCGTACAAGGCTTCGAAGGGGGCCATCTTCAAACTGGATTGATAACTTTCGTTGTAAGAGAACTCTGCATATGGCAAATTCTCGTCCCAACTAGATCCGTAATCTAGCGCACAAGCTCTTAACATATCCTCCAAAATCTGATTGACTCGCTCGGTCTGTCCATCTGTCTGCGGATGGAAAGCTGTACTAAACTCTAGTCTGGTACCCAAAGTTTCATGCAACTGATTCCAAAACTTTGAGGTAAATTGGGTTCCTCTATCTGATACAATGATCCTTGGAACTCCATGCAGACATATGATTCTGGTCATGTATATCTTTGCCAACTTTGCACTGGTATAGGTAGTCTTCACTGGAATGAAATGAGCTACCTTTGTCAAACAATCGACTACAACCCATATTGAGTCATAGCCTAAATGAGTTCTGGGTAAACCCATAATAAAATCCATGCCTAACTTATCCCACTTCCATTCGGGTATCGGCAATGGCTGTAGCAATCCTGCTGGCTTCTGATGCTCTGCCTTTACTCTCTGACATACATCACAAACTGCTACAAACTCCACAATATTCTTCTTCATTCTGGTCCACCAGAAAGTATCCTTCAAATCCAAATACATCTTGGTATTTCCTGGGTGAATCGAATATGGTGAATCATGTGCCTATTGCAGAATTAACTTCCTGATCTCCGAATCATTAGGCACATAAACACGGTCTTCAAACCATAGGGTATCGTGCTCATCCTCACGAAATCCCTTAGCTTTTCCTTTGCTCATTTTCTCCTTAATAGAAGCAATCTCCTTGTCAGTCCTTTGAGCTTCTCTGATCTTATCCATCAAGGTAGACTGAATCTCCAATGCCGCTACATATCCTCTCGGAACTATCTCCAAACATAGATCACGAAGATTTTCAGTTAACTCCCTTGGTAAATCTCCCGTCATTAAGGTGTTGACATGTCTTTTACGGCTCAACGCATCAGCTACTACGTTAGCCTTTGCGGGGTGATAATGTAATCTCATATCATAATCCTTGATGAGCTCCAACCATCTTCTTTGCCTGAGATTCAACTCTTTCTACGTGAAAATATACTTCAAACTCTTGTGATCCATGTACACCTCACAATGGTTTCCAATGAGAAAGTGTCTCCAAGTTTTCAATGCATGCACTACGGCTGCTAACTCCAAATCATGCGTAGCATAATGTAACTCATGAGGCTTAAGCTATCGTGAGGCATATGAAACAACTCTTCCTTCTTGCATAAGCACTGCTCCAAGTCCTCGAGGTGAAGCGTCGCAATACACCTCATAATCCTTGGTCTGATCTGGCAAAATCAACACAGGTGAAGTAACCAACCGTTTCTTCAACTCCTAGAAATTAGCCTCACACTCCTCGGTCCATTTGAACTTGGTATCCTTTTTCAACAACTCTGTCATAGGCTTCGCAGTCTTTGAGAAATTCTCAATGAATCTTCGGTAGTATCCTGCGAGTCCAAGAAAACTCTGGATCTCTCCAACTATTGTTGGCGCTTCCCAATTGGTCACGGTATCAACTTTAGTGGGATCTACTGCTATACCTTCTCCGGATATAACATGTCCGAGAAATCCAACTTCCTTCAACCAAAACTCACATTTGCTAAACTTGGAATATAATTGATGTTCTCTGAGCTTTCCAAGTACCAAACGCAAATGCTCCTTATGCTCCTCTTCGTTCTTTGAGTAAACCAGGATATCATCAATGAACACTACGACAAACTTATCCAGAAACTCCATAAATACCTTGTTCATCATGTTCATAAAATATGCGGTGCGTTAGTCAGACCAAATGACATAACGGTATACTCGTACAGCCCATACCTGGTGGTAAAAGCCGTCTTAGGTATATCCTGTTCTGGAATCTTCAATTGGTGATATCCTGATCGCAGATTGATCTTTGAAAATAGCTTAGCTCCTTGCAATCGATCAAACATATCATTGATCATCGGTAGTGGGTACTTGTTCTTGATGGTTACTTCATTCAATCCTCAATAATCAACAACCATCCTTAATGATCCATCCTTCTTCTCCACTAGAAGTACCGGCGATCCCCAAGGTGAAGAACTTGGGCGAATATATCCTTTATCCAATAACTCCTTAATCTGCTTCTTAATCTCAATCAAATCCTTTGCGGGCATCCTATATGGTCTCTTTGATATTGGCCCTGTGCCTGGCAAAAGCTCAATCAAAAACTCAATATCTCTATCCGGTGGCATGCCTGGCAATTCCTCTGGAAATACATCCGAGAAATCCTTCACCACTGGTACTTCCTCTTGCACAACTCCTGTTAAACAATTTACTTGAGTCCTCTTTGGCACATGCCGGGATACATACTTGACCCTTCTTCCTTCTGGCGTTGTAAGCAAAATTGACTTACTGGCACACTCAATATTCCCTTCATACTTTGATAACCAATCCATGCCTAATATCACATCCAATCCTTGAGATTCCAATACTATTAGATCTGAGGGAAATACGTAGTTACCAATCCTTAAGGGTAACCGGTCACACCATAGACTAGCCATATACTCTGCTCCAGGCGAGGTTACTAACATGGGTGACCTAAGGGCTTGGGTTGGCAGTTTATACTTATCCACAAATCCCCTTGATATGTATGAATGCGATGCACCGGTATCAAAAAGAACGAGTGCAGTAAATGACTTAACCAAAAACTTACCTATTACTGCATCGGGCTGCTCTTCAACCTCCTCCACGGTAACGTGGTTCACCTGTCCCCTGTTGAAAGGGTTCGGCTTCTTCCCAGAGCTTCCACTGCCATTTCCATTCTGGGATTCAGGAAATTCATTAGCATAATGTCCGGTCTTCTGGCACTTAAAGCAAGTGACTTGGCTCAGGTCATTCTTGGCTGGGGTTGATGGGTTTGTGTGGTTCTAGCCGTTGCTTCCTCCATTCCCATTACCATTCTTGGGGCCATTGTGATTGTGCGAGCTACCTCCTCCATGGGTATGCTGAAAATGTCCTCCCGGTCTAGGGGTAAAACGTGGCTTCTGCTGAGCTCCAGAATTGTACTTCCCTTGTCCATACTTCTGCTTGCGATTCTCAATCTGCTGCTGCTTCCCTTCAATCATGAGAGCACGATCTACTAACTCCTGGTAGTTGTTGAAGGTTGCTACCATCAACTGCATGCTCAACTCATCATTCAATCCTTCCAGAAATTGCTCCTGCTTAGCTGCATCCGTAGCAACGTCATCTGGGGCATAACGTGCTAACTTACTAAAGTCCTCCACATACTGCCCAACTGTCCGTCCTCCTTGGCGCAAGTTGCGAAACTCTCGCTTCTTCATGGCCATAGCTCCTGTTGAAACATGGGTAGTACGAAAAGCCTGCTGAAACGGGTCCCACATGACAGTGTCGACAGGGAAAGTGGCTGTGAAATTCTCCCACCATGATGCTACGGGTCCTTCCAGCTGATGTGCGGCAAACTTCACCTTTTCCGCATCTGTGCATCCTGTCGTGGTCAACTCTCTTGCTGTCTTGCGGAGCCAATCATCTGCTACTATCGGCTCGGTGCTACTGGAAAACACCAGCGGATTGAGCCTAAGAAAATGGGCTAAGTGATCAACAGGTGGTGGTGGTGGTGGGTTATTATTGTTGTTCCCCTGATTCTGGTTCTGGACTAGCAACTGCATCAACATGTTCTGCTGCTGGATCAACTGGGTGAGCTCCGGTGGGAAGGTAAATCCGGGGTCACGTCTCGGAGGCATCTGAGGGTTTAGAAAAGATGAGATTTAAGAATAGAGGGGGTCTAAAGAGAAAACACTACCCATATGCACATGAGACAAAAGCAAACAATTCACTTCATTCAATCAATCAAACAAGGGCATACAATCGATCTAACAATCGCAAAAGTGCTCGAACTACTATATTTACATGGTGGACTACTACTACTGATGGGGTGGTCTACTAGAAATATTCCTCGGTTGCAGACTCCATGATATCTGCCCCAGCTTCATCAACATAGTCATCATCGCTATCGTCTGGGTCCGAGTCGATGTCGTCGATGATGATGTAATCTTCCGGGCGAATCTCCTTGGGTTCTTCGTCTTCTTCTACAGGTGTAGGGCCTCCCATAAATATTCCAATCTTCTTGACCAGATCATCATTCTTCTCCACTAATACTTCGATTTCCTCTTCATAATCTTCACGTGTAGCCTTGAGTTCTTCCTCCAGTTCCTTGATTCTTGTCCTCGCCTTCTTCAGATCTATCATGTCGGTGCACATCTGGTTCTCCTGACGTCGAATGTGTTGGTTTAACTCCTGGATAAAAGCTGCAACTGATCTATCCTTCCTGGTACTGATCATCTCCCAGTGCTCATCTCGGTGCACAAATTTGGTAGATGGTATCCTTGAGATCATTGCGGTAAACTTCTCCAATGCATCCCATGGCGATGTGAGCTGCCATGCTCTTTCCTAGATTCCAAGTTGGTGCATCAAAAGAAAACTCTATGGGCTCAGTGACTGGCATGAACGTCCTTCCTGGAACTTGAACTTGAATCATCCAGCGCTCTTCTTCAGGTAGAGTGGTGTTGTAGGTTCCGGTGAAGCTTGGTACTCCTGTGTTCAGGTATCTAGTGACTTCCTTCAAGTGACGTCCAAAGGTTGTATCTTCATCTGGTTGCGTGAACTTGTTCCTTGCCTCCGCCATCCTAAAAGAGTAGAAAAGATGAGAGGTCAGAAGGAGAAGAGTGAGTAGTGATCTAGGTCTTTAGCTTAGTGGTTGTGTCCTACAGTCAGCGTGTGCTCTGATACCATCTTGTAGCGACCAGACCTTAAACGGTCCAATCTCTGTGCTCAGGTGTCATCCCTGGATCAGTAATGCTGACACCACACAGTACTTGAAGGATTTATAACAGAGTAGCAATCACACACTTATTACATCGAGTGTCTCAAAAGGGAACTTATTACAATAAATATGGCTTAAGGCCATCTAATAACGATAACAACAGAAGGCTTGGAAGATAAGTGAGTCCATCAACTCCAACGGCATCACTGAGTATAGAACCACGACCTAAGGCACCTTAACCGTCGTCTGAAAAGTATGCAACATTAATGTTGCAGCCCGAAACGGGTCAGCAAATAGAATATGCTGGCAATGTAACACATAGAGAGTAATAAAAGAATATGGCTATTCTATATGCATATATGGCTGGTGGAAAGCTCTATGGTTACAGTTTTGCGTAAAGCCAATTTTTCCCTACTGCACAGGAATAAATTTTATTTAACTATCATGGTAGTTGTTAAACATTAAGAATGGTTGACAGCATTCTCAATCCCAATTAAGCAACATCATTAAAAACCCAACAAAATTAATTAGAGTAACATGATGAGATTCACATGATAATCCAGGTACTAGATACTCAAGATGTCCATAACCGGGGACACGGCTAACCATGATTAGTTTATACACTCTGCAGAGGTTTGCGCACTTTTCCCCACAAGACCCGATCTCCTCCGTTGGATTTCTCGCACTACAAGGTGTTTGAGAAACAGATGACCAAGACATAATCTTTCAGAAGCGCTAGCACCTTACGAACGGGTAGACCGTACCAACCTACATCCCCTACATCTGCTAGTGTACCACTTTAAGAGTTCGCATGACTTAGTCAACTATGCTAAAGCCCATAGTAGCTTGTGGCTGCACACAGAAGTTTCTAGCATGAATAATCTCATGATCCCTTTGAGCCTGGGTGGCGGTCCAAAAGAAAACAGGCAATCGCTGGAATACCCAGGTGCCTCAGTCCACCCAGATGTGTGTTTAGGTTGCCACCTTAAATAAACCATTAATTAACAAATCTCACATCTGTCATGGATACACTCACCCAATCCATGTCTACTAGCATAGCATAGCAATAATAAGCAAACATAGAGTAACTCCCAAAGGTTTGATAAAAAAACAGGTAATAGGTTCTACCTCAACTACTCCCCAAACCCACAATTTAATTAGATCCTAATCATGCAATGTGTGAGGATTGATCTAATGCAATAAAACTGGGTAGTAGGAGATATGATCAAAGTGTTACTTGCCTTGCTGATGATCCGGGAAATCTAGCGATTTGAAGTGGCAAGTGGAGCACTCCGGGTACTCTATCACAAACAAACAAGCACACAATAAGTACTCAACTAATGCACAAGTAAAACACGAGTAAGAGATCTAACCAGAAAGTTCAACTTAAGAACTCCGGTTGGCAAAAAGAATCAAAATGAACGAAGCAACGAAAGACAAACGGCAAAAGAAACAAGCTTCGTTTACTATCCTGGACCTAGGGCAATTTTTTTTACAGTGGCAAAAATTTGTTTGAGTTGGTTAAACGTAAAGAGGGTTTCGAACAAAACTCCAGGCGCTTGAATCGCCTAATTCCGATAAACGAGCGAAAAGATAAACTAGAACGAACATCGGATCAGAGATCACGATCAGAAAAACCGTGGATTTAATCCAAGAAAAAGAAAAATGACGAACAGGTTAACGAACAAACGTTCATTAACAAGAACTAAACAAAAAACGCGTTCGTTAAAACGAACGTACGAGCGGGCGCTCGCTAAATAAATAAACTGGAGAAAAACCAATCTATTTAAAAAAACGAAAACTAGGGTTTTAAAAAAACCGAAACAACTTTTTCTCAAAAACCGGCTGGCGGCTACCTCGACAGCGGCGCTCTGGTGAGGCTCCGGCGGGGCGGCGGGTGGCGCGAGGCAGTGGGGCGGCGGCTCCGGGCGGCACTGGGGCAGCGACAGGCGGTGCGGGGCGGCGTGGGGGTGGCGGCAGCGGCGGCTCGGGCTCTAGGGGGGGGCTCCGGTGGGGTTATAAAGGGGGGGCGGCCATGGCTTGGGGAAGGGGGTGACGGGCGGCGGTGGCTCGGGATCGGACTCCCGAGTTCGGCGGCTGCACGAGCAGCGAAGGCGGCGGCGGCTTGGGCCGGCCTGGCTCGGCTGGGCCCTTGGCCCAGTCGGGCGCGTGTTTTTTTAAACAATTTCACTGTGCCTAAAAATGCCAAAACAAATTTTCTCCGTCTAAATAAAATATTTAGAACAGGATGAACATTTTTTGGCTCTAAATGCAATTTTTGAAAACGTGCAATTTTTCCTAAATTCAAATAATATAGCAAATAAAACCAAAATAAAACCTTATTTGATTTTTTTATTAAATCCTCAATATTTCTTTATTTTTGGGAAATTCATTTTATTCCCTCTCTCATATTTTGATAACAGAAATAATTGAAGATAAAATAAATAAAATCAAATGATCATATTTTCAAAATTTGAGAAAAACTCAAATATGAAAATAACGAAATCCCCAACTCTCTCCGAAAGGTCCTTGAGTTGCATACAATTTCTAGGATCCACCAAAAGCAATAAAATATGATATGCAATGATGATCTAATATATAACATTCCAAATTGAAAATTTGGGATGTTACATTGGTTAAAAAGTCCTAGGACTTTTTTTAGTCCCAACTAAAAAGTCCCTAGTCCCTACCTGCTTGGTTCCAAGGACTATACATGGACTAGAGGTTATTAAATGACATGCTAAATAACCATGTTACCCCTAGTAATGATCTAATAGAGATAAGGTGCGATGCGGGTCAAGGGCAACTGTTGGAAAAAGTCCGAAAAAGACTCTCCCTCGGGGTCTTCTTTCTTTAGTCCCAAATGCCCACTTTTAGTCCCTAAGACTAGCCACAGTGGGAGTAACTTCAGCAGTAACTTCGAGTCCAACTCAGCAAATTTGTCTATGTGGCAATGAGTTAATGAAGAGAGAGGTAGTTCTAGTAACTTAGCTAGTTACTGTAACATCACATCTCCCAATGCAATATGAGTCTATAACCTAATAAATGAAGCTTTGCATGACACCACACCGAAGTTACTACCCACTATGAAGGTAGTAACATAGCCTAGGGATATGTGTATGTTACTAGTGTATGTTACTCTCCACTATGGCTAGTCTAAAAGTCCCTCATGTTTTGGTTTAGATCGGACTGAAAGGGACTTTTTTAGTCCCTACACCAAAAAGTCCCTGTAAACAAACACCCTCTAATAATGCCGCTGGAAAATTGATGCAATGCCACAGTTAAAAGAAAATAACATGTTTAACAAATTTTATTGTTAATATAATCTCTCTGTTAATATGAATCAATGCCACCGTTTAAGAAATGCTACTGTCTTGCTTTCTTTCCCATTTAGATAAGTTAGATGCTTCTTTTGTTGGCTTCTGTGTCATCCACCATTATTTACCACTTGTTGTATCCTTTGCACATCTGTGTAAACAGGGTTATCTACTTCACCTCGTTGCTATTGTGACCTTTTGTTGCACATCACAAAACACTTTTGTTTTAAGAGTGTTTTGTGTAGTTCAATCAAAATGTCACACCGACAATGTTGCTTGATTGCTTGATCTTAGTGGAACTACACAAGAGGAGATCTTACTTCCTATCGGTGTTGGCAAATTTGATTCAAATCTTCTCCTTGTGAGTTGTTTGAATTCCACATCATGAGAGGTCAGTACTAGTCTTCTTTCACATGATTGTGCAGTGTGCTTTCATATGTTGTGCTACTTGTACGATAATGTTGCTTGATTTTACTGAACTGCACAAATGGAGACAAGACTTACAATCTGTATGTGCACCGTAATACCCCATTGAGGTAAGATAAGGATATTTCACAACTTTTGGCGTGTATTTTGCGACTTTCATCAGAAAATTAATGTCATTGTTTAGTACTATACTTGTGCTCCCTAATTGACATGCCAAATCTTACATTCACTACAAGAAATATGTCAACTTGTGACCACCACTATTGGTCACTGAATGGTCACAAATTTCCATTTATGACCTTTTTGTGACCAAAAACATAAGGTCAAAAGCTGGCCGTCGTAAACTAACTATAGCGACCTTTCTTCTGGAATGGTCGTAGACATTTATGACCAAAATATTCCTACTGTGGCTTTTTGGTCACTAGCAACCTCCCCAGGCCACGTAGGCATCCAGCGTGGCAAGCTGACGTGGCACAAGATTCAGCCCGGTCCGATTAGGTGTTTTACATGGGCCGAGCCCATTAATTTAGCGTATTTGTGTTTTTTTCCATCAAATTTTTATCAGGTTCATGGGCCAAGCCCTACAATTCGGCCTTTTTATTTTCTGGGCTTAGGCCATTTTGCATTCCGTTTCATTCAGCCTTTTGTTTTTGTTTTTCATAAATGCACAATATTCCAGTCCACTATTGTTTGGGCCATAGCCTTTTTAGAGCCCAAATATTATTCGATCCAATAGACGAACATTCAGCCTTTTTCATTCACAGATTTCAATTTTACACATTTCAACAGCAAACAATAAATAATTCTCACAATTAAATGATCAAATCCAAAAATCACTCTATGAAACTCAGAACAGCACATCTGCATGATCCATCAAGTGTACATACAATCAGAAACAAATACAGAGGCACCAAAACTATTGTGGACATCTCCAAGCTTCTTCTGATCTTCGGTCACAGCAACAGCCACCTCGGTCGCTTGCCTCGCGCTGGCGAAACTTGACATGAGGGATGAACTGGAGCTGCAGTAACCATGCAGGCAAGCATCACCCAATACTTGGGCGCGCCAAAAAGAACACCATGTCCTCAACAACAGTCACGTGCACCTGCATCAACAAGAGGCGCCAAAACTGAGAAATGAGAACAAAATGTACATATTCATATTTTCGGATTGATAGTCTCTGCACTTTCATGTATCTTGGAAAGGGAAGGACTGCTAGCAAATAGCACATATTCATATTTTATTACTGTTCCAAGGCAGCAGTATATATGTATGTTGCATCACATAGCTACAGAAACCATATCATGAGTAAACTGAGCATTTGCAAAAGTAGAACCAGGTTCTCTCAAGGATTGTAGCCTTTCATATATTTATGATACGTACTTCCTACATTATCATTTCACTCTAATCCTACCTGACTAAACTAACAAGTGCTCAGATTACTAGTAAGCTGGGTGCAAATTTATCCACTCCATATGACAGTAAATCTAAGAGGTGGCAATCAATGGTCCAACAATGCAATATAGAAGCTCAGTTGCAATAAATAACTACAGGCCTACATCAGCTCAAAGTGGCAGTAGCTCAAAAACAAGCAAAACAACTGTTGATAAGCAAAGGCAAAAGGCTAAAACACATGTTTGGCCAGAAGAACTAAAAGCTAAATCATGTCATTTCAGCGAGAATGACTCATGCAGTTATAGGCAAAATACAAAACTAGCGGCCTAGAAAGCACGTCGGCAAGTAATAGATAATTGATCAATGATAGAGCCAGACGGCGGTCTGCGCAAGATGGAGACGCCTCTCGACTGGCGACGTACACGTCCAGGTAAACTATCCAGCAGCATGTAGTAGAGCACCTGCACCCTACATCCACACATATACGAATCATTCAACAAGCCCATCAACAAGAAAGGAGATCGAGATTTCAAAGTGGGGAGGAAGCAACTAACCGTCCAAAGAAGACGAACCAGTTATAGATGGAGAGTTAGGCACGCTTGAGTGTGGACGCCATCGCTGTTGCCGTCATCTGGATCAAGGTGTCAGGGAGGAAGCAATCCGAAGCAAGTAGAACTGAGAAAAATGAAAAGTATCAATGGCCAGAAGCATGTAGGCAACAGTACTGGATAATCTGTTGCTGCATATAAATACTGAATTACAACAGCAGACATGCTTCGAAAACTACATTACATATTACAGCAGCATGATAAAAATGTACTCAAATATATTCACAGAAGCACACAGACTATATATAGTCCTTTCACAATTGGAGTAAGAAATGCAGGGATAGTTATAACTTGGAAGTTTCGCACTAATAGCCTAATAACAAATTTCAAATAAAAACAGTATTAATTCTAATATTATGTGCCAAAGTAGAAAAGAAAGCCTCGCAGTTCTCTCAGTTATCACAAAAGTAATATGCCACTTTGCTCCAAGCTTCAGTGGGCGAAAAAGAGACACATGGATCACATATGATATGTGCTAGCCACAGAGGCAAGCTCACAGAAACAAACAAAGGTCCTGGTAGAATAAAAGAGACTGTAAGTGTATGAGCATCAAGCATGAGATACTTTTCAAATTATTATGAACATTCTTAGTTTCTTTGATTGAAGTAGGTGACTGGGGCTAGGTGTGCTCACTACTAGGCAGTAAAAACTGGGTATATACAAGCATTGCATGCTTAGTTATCGGCGACGAATATCTAGACACCAAAATATCGGTGCCTCTGCCGCAAGTGACCATCATCGTGAACTAGACATACGAATACTAAATATCAACCAATGCACATACTTTTATTACCAGGAAGAGAGATAGCTCAAAACAGAACATATATAATTTGCAAGAAGGAAATCACCCATAATTAACAGGGAGAGATATAACCAAAACAAGTTCATTTGTCTTCCAAGTATAAAACATCAAGTGCACAAACTCACATCAGTTAACATCATTACAGAATTTCAGATAACATGTTTACTGCAGAAATCAAGCATAGGCAGTAGTGCTGCTAGTGTTTCTTTCTGTGGTTGTGTTGGACATGCAACTCAATTTCTGTTTGTTTTAGACTAGCAGACCAACATGGTATCCAATGTTAAAAAGCAAACAGGGAAAACATTAAAAAGCAAAAAGAAAATAAAGTGGAAGGATATCATGACAAAACTAACCAGTTTCTTCATACTTACAAAATTACCACATGAAGGAAAGGGCAAATCCTATCTCTGTAAAATACTACAGCTAAATTCCAAAGCGCCCAGGCCTAAATACTACAATAAGTCTGAAGTACAGTGATATACTACATTGTAGCAAGCCAACTGGAAGACTTCAGTTTGAACAATACAGCAATCAATTCAGCAGTAAGATCATACAACTACAACAAAGCAGGGCATGATTCAGTTATAATCTGCACGACTGAAACTGCTCAAATTTTGGTCCTAATCTACAGGTATGCAGCACGCATCAGTGACCACAGAGCATACGACCACAGCAAAACAGGGGAGCAATTCAGTTCTAGTAGATCAGTGGCACCCCTATTCTAAAGAAGGCCATGGCCACACACGCATGAAAGCAAAACGGCAGCACATACCATGTGGTGGCGGTCTCCATTTTGACTTATGGAGCCCAGAAGAAAATCCACTTGAAACCGAAGAACTCTTAGATAGAGTCAATCAAGCGGGGAAGAACGGGTGGAACGGACCTTCCATTCCATGGCTGCTCTCCTGTACCGGTGGATTTAGGCGTCGTCCCGTCGCTGGTTGCTGTACCTCACCTACAGAGAAGAAGGGAAGGGACGAAACGAGATTGGGGTTAGGGGGAGACGTTGAGAAAAAGGAGAAGTAGAAGAGAAGGGGGAGGAGGGATTCATACCGTAGCACCGACCGTTGTCGAGGTCTTGGAGGCTGCGGTGGGTCGCCATGGCCGTCGCTGGTCGCCGTTGCTCCTACCTGAAGAGGCAAAGACAGAGACGGGGGTGAGACAGAGGGAGTTTGAAGGAGAAGAAGAAGTGGGGGAGGGGGAGGGGGAGGGGGGTTCATACCATACCGCCGTCGTCGAGGCCTTTGGGTGCTGCGGTGGGTCGCCATGGACGGGCGGCTAGGGTTTCCGTCCAGCGCGAGGAGGGTGGATCTGACGGCGGCCTGAGATGCTGCTCGAGTGGATCCACTGCTGGAGGTGGAGGGAGGGAGGGAGAGAAGGGGTCGCCGGCGCTGGACGAGGCCGGGGTTGGGAAGGGTCGGCGGCAGTGCTTGGGTTGGATCGAGAGACAGAGAGGAGAAGGAGGAAGATGACTGGGTGGATGGATCCCGGAGCGGAGCGGGTGGGGGCAACGAGGTAGGGGCGGCGGGTGGGAGCGGCGAGGTAGGTTGCCGCGCGGGTTGGATCGGGAGGGGCGCGGTGGCGGCGGTGGAGATGGGGACGAGGGAGTAAGGGTGCGACGGGGGGCGGCGTGCGGGGGCGCTAGGGTTTGGAGTTTGGACGAGGGGGGTGAGAGGGATGAGAGTGTGAGGGGGACGAGGGCTGCCGTCGGATCCGGGGTCATCCAACGGCATTGGAGGCGCGATCCGCGTGACATGCCTATGGACCAATCAGAACCCAGTAAACGTTATGACCATCTAAATTGGTCAAAATAAGGTGTTGAATCATATAAACAGTTTTATGATATGAAAAATTAAAAAAAAACATTCTCATTGTGTCAGCAAATCTGACCTACTTTTTAGGAAAACTAACAAACTTGGAATTGGAATAAGACAAATATCTTTAAAAAGTTTTATGAGAAATGAGTTTTCATTTTCTTTGCATGGAAAATTCATTTTCCATTTTTCGAGTGCCCGAAAGGAGGTTTTTTTGTGAAGGACCTACCAAATAATTGTTGTAAAATTGGACCAAATCAATTTTATAAAATACTAGGACATATATAATGGACAATTGACCAAATGGTTGGGTGAAAAAAGTTTTGATCCACCTCTGGTGAAAAAGACAAATTCCCGCCGATTCAGCTGGAAGCGGGTCAAATTTGAACTGTACCTGCCTCATAGTTTGCTCTTTATTTTTTCCAAAAATCATTTCTAGGTACATATGTATCTATTTAATCAGAGAAACATCAAAAGTTTTCCAAGATTCAACCACTAGCTTGGAACGGTCAAGCCCGCCGTTTTGACCGCATTTTGAAACGGGCATAAAAAATTCAATAAAAATCAAAAAATTGGAAAACCTTCGCATTGTGTCATTATATGTGACCAAGTTTCCAGGAAAAATAATAATCTTGTAAGACGGAAATTATTTTAAAAAAGTGTTCTAAAAAACGAGCTATCATGCATGAAGATTCATGGCTTTCAAGACAAATGATCAATCTTATGGCCACATTCATGGCATAGTTTGTTCAAATGATCCCATATTGTGCATGAGGGTGCATATTGGAATTCCAAACAATGTTGCCTAAGGAAGTTTTCATTTTCTTTGCACGGAAAATTCATTTTTCATTTTCCGAGGGCCCAAAAGGAGGGTTTTTTGTGAAGGAACTACCAAATAATTGTTGCAAAATTGGACCAAATCATTTTTATAAAATACTAGGCCATATATAATGCACAACTGACAAAATGGTTGGGTGAAAAAAGTTTTGATCTACCTCTGGTGAAAAAGACAAATTGCCGTCGATTCAGTTGGAAACGGGTCAAATTTGAACTGTAGCTGCCTCATAGTTTGCTCTTTATTTTTTCCAAAAATCATTTCTAGGTACATAAGTATCTATTTAATCATAGAAACACCAAAAAAATTCCAAGATTCAACCACTAGCTAGGAGCGGTCAAGCCCGCCGTTTTGACCGCATTTTGAAACGGGCATAAGAAATTGAAAAAAAATCAAAAAATTGGAAAACCTTCACATTGTGTCATTATATGTGGCCAAGTTCCTAGGAAAAATAACAAATTTGTAATACGGCAATTATTTTAAAAAAGTGTTCTCAGAAATGAGCTATCAAGTGTGAAGATTCATGGCTTTCAAGTCAAACGATCAATCTTATGGCCACATTCATGGCATAGTTTGTTCAAATGATCTCATTTTGTGCACAAGGGTGCATATTGGAATGGGAAACAATGTTGCCTAAGGAAGTTTTCATTTTCTTTGGACGAAAAAACCATTTTCCATTTTCCGAGTGCCTGAAATGAGTTTTTTTTTGTGAAGGACCTACCATATATTTGTTGCAAAATTGGACCAAATCAATTTTCTAAAATACTAGGCCATATTTAATGCATAATTGACAAAATGGTTGGGTGTCAAAATTTTTGATCCATCTCTGGTGAAAAAGACAAATTCCCGTCGATTCAGCTGGAAGCGGGTCAAATTTGAACTGCAGCTACGTCTTAGTTTGCTATTTATTTTTTCCAAAAATCATTTCTAGGTAAATAAGTATCTATTTAATTAGAAATACATGGTTTGATGGAGAGACATCAAGGTTTGGACGGTGGCCGAGGGCCCCAACTCTAGAGCGCGTAAGCTCGCATGCCCGCCGCGTGGTCACCGCGTGACCCTGGCATTGCCATGTGTTCTGGGCGGCATAGCCATGTCTAGTGGGTTGGGCACTCCCCAGGTAGGTGCCAGGAAGAAAATTACAACATAAGATTCTCATGAGGAGACCGATCGATGCTCAAACATGAATAAGCAGCCAAGTGTTTGATTAGCGGTACGGGAAATTCACATGGCTAATGGGCGTGAGTTTTGGCCGAGGATGATCATCTACTACGGAGAATGTATTCACAAATTTTCAGCTCAAAAGGAGGATCCTAGGTGGTACTTGCTTTGCAAAGTACCACACTGGACAAAAATATGAATGTTGAAGCTGGGCTCAAAATAATGAATGGATTGAGCTGAATTTTTGTGGAGGATGGTTATTTGGGCATAGGAAAGCATTGTAGAAAATTGATATCATTTTGACATGCCAAAGTAGTACTTCCTTCGCAATGCTCTTCTATGGACAAAAACTTGGGAAAACTAGTGAGAGAGATTGGATGAATGAAATGAGCTAAAAATTGGTGTAGGTAAGTTACATAGGTATGGTCATGCGCTGGTAAATTATCAGATCATTTGGGTAAGCCTAGCTAGTACTTACTTCACAAAGCTTCTCTCGAGGTAGAAACTTTGGAAATTTCCCAAGAAAGATTTACTAGGAAAATTGAGCTGATTATTATCATGTGGCAATTATTTGGGTATGGAAGAGTGCCCGAAAAGTTTGAGGGTAATAGGAGGGGTCTATATAACACTTGCTTTGCAACGTGCCAATTTGGCCATCAAATATAAATTGAACCTGGGATCACATAGATGATTTGACTGAGCTGCAATTTGGAGGAGGGTGATAATTTGGGCATATGAAGGAACTGTATAAATTTCATGTCAATTAGAGATATAAAAAGGTACTTCCTTCACAATGCTTCTAGGTGGACAAAAACTTTGGAAATTTGCCGAGGAAGATTTGCTAGGAAAATGGAGCTGAATTTTGTCATGCGGTAATGATTTGGATAGGAAAGAGTGCCCAAAAATTCCAAGGGCAATCAAGAATATATAAATAGCACTTCCTTCATAAATTGTTGTTGTGAACAGAATAGGAAAATGAATATTGTTGAATTAGTTTTGAACTAGGCAAGGAAGGATTTTTACATATTTGATGAAGATATGCCCCAAAGAATTTATGAGATTTTTTTGGGAATTTTGGGAATGATAGAAATATAGGTTGCTTCACAACCTAGGGCAAAAACTGCCACATGGACATGACACATAGGCAAAACTGATGAGATGGCGCCTAGTCATCACAACCCACCACAATCTACAAGGCTATGACCATCTATATTGGTCATTAACAACTAGAAATAAGGCAGCGGACTAGCACTGTTTGCTTTGTGACCATTTCGTGTATGGAAATTACGACCTTTCTGACCAAAATGGTCGCAATGGTTTAGGGTTTGGAGCCCCCTGAACAGCTTTTGACCAATTGGTCTAAAATGGTCATAAATTTATGACCAATTCTTCGAGGGTCACTGACAGAAGGTCATAAGTTGACATATTTCTTGTAGTGATTGAAGGCGAAGCTTGTTTGTTATTGAACCAAGTGATGAAGGGGAAGAACATGCGGAAGAAAAACAAAAATCAACTCCCGATGCTAAAATGAAGCACTGGAACTGTGATGACACAAGTAATGATATAGTTTTGCATCTTTGCTATGGCTGGAACGAGCAATTGTTTTTCCACTGATTTGATGCCACTCTTAATGTAATATGTAATTATTTCTACTTGTGCAAACAGGGATCTTCTTTGAAGATACCATATATTTTAGTGGAACTACACAAGAAGATGTTGGAAACATTAAACTAATTGAGGAGTATATAGTAAGCATGACAACCACAGTAGATAACAATAGATGGTTCCGGAGAAGTGCTTGATTTGTATGTGATAACCCACAAGTATAGGGGATCAATTGTAGCCTCTTTCAATAACTAAGAGTGTCAAACCCAACGAGGAGCTAAAGGTAGAACAAATATTCCCTCAAGTTCTATCAACCACCAATACAACTATACTCACGCTTACCGTTCACTTTACCTAGAATAAGTATGAAACTAGAAGTACCTTGTAGGTGTTGTAGGATAGGTTTGCAAGATAATAAAGAGTGTGTAAATAAAAAGTAGGGGTTGTTTAGATGAAGACACAACTAAGTTTTTTATTAAATTTGCAGTAGGAGGCTCTCCTACTGTTTCAGGTGTCAAAAAAAGACACAACTAAGTTAGTTTTAGTAGAGAGCTTGTTGTCACACAAGAAAGTTATTTGTCCCTAGGCAATCAATAACTAGACCGGTAATCATTATTGCAATTCCTATATGAGGGAGAGGCATAAGATAACATACTTTCTCTTCTTGGATCATACACACTTATGATTGGAACTCTAGCAAGCATTCACAACTACTAAAGATCATTAAGGTAAAACCCAACCATAGCATTAAAGTATCAAGTCCTCTTTATTCCCATACGCAAACAACCTACTTACTCGGGTCTGTGCTTCTGTCACTCACGCCACCCACCATAAGCAAATCATGAACATATTGCAAACCCTATAGCGGGGATCCCACACGCTTGTGCGACATGGAGAGCACCATAGGACAGCACCAATAATAAAGCATGCAACTCAAATCAATCACGATCATCAATTAACCCATAGGACAAAACGGATCTACTCAAACATCATAGGATAGCCATACATCATTGGGAAATAAGATATAGCATTGATCACCATGTTTAAGTAGAGATTACAGCGGGTAAAAGAGGGGTTACACCGCTGCATAGAGGGGGAGAGAGTTGGTGATGACGGCAGTGAAGTTGTTGGTGTAGATTGCGGTGATGATGATGGCCCCGTCGGTGTTCCGGCGCCACCGGGAGAGAGAGGGGGAGAGAGTCCCCCTTCTTGTTCTTCTTATTCCTTGACCTTCTCCCTAGATGGGAGAAGGGTTTCTGTTGGGGATATAGCTACCAGGTATGACCCCCCAGGAGGGGCCGGGTCAACCCCAACGGTGGGTTACAAAAGAAGCCCAGTAATATTCAAGGTGATGGTTTATTAAGACTTGTAGAAGGCCTAAGCCCAGAGGCGGCTTAAGGCCCAATATTGTAAACTACCATATGTAAAGAAAGACTTCTAAAGAAAGGCATATAAAAGAAGTCACCGAGCCGGACACGTTTTATGCGCCGGCCGGGACTCTGTAGGCCGCCAGGCATCCACCCGTGTATATAATGGGATGACCCGGTGGCGGCTTAGGACAAGAAACAAGAGATCGATAGCCAAGCTAGCGGATTCGCTCCTTGGTCATCGAAACCTAGCAATACAACATCAACTGGACTAGGCCTTACCTTCACCGTAAGGGGCCGAACCAGTATAAACCTCTCGTATCCTTTGTCCCGATTAACCCCTTTAAGCTTCCTAGTTGTGATGGCCCTACGACTAAGTCCTTTCGCAAGGACATCTGCCGTGTCAATTTCACGACAGTTGGCACCTACCGTGGGGCCAGCGCACAGTGGATTTGAGTTCTTGAAGGGTAACTTCGAAGGGATCAAGGGATACGTTGTGGGCCAGATGACCAAGAGTCGTCGCGGCAAGCTCTACATCGACGACGAAGGCTGGGGCCCCGAGGCCAGCTCAATTGAGTATGGGTACCGGGTCCTATTTGGCGGAATCCATGTCTTCATTAGTCGGATCGACGAGTCGGGTCCTGAGTTGGACATCTGCACCAACCTCATCGAGACGGCTCAGCGCGTGAGATCCGTCTGGGCTCAACCGGCCGTGAGGCATGCCTTCATGGGTTGCATCCATGGAGGTGAATTCTCTGAAGGATCAGTGGATGGCGGTGAGACGGCCATTTGTTCCGACGGTGAGTCATCCTCAGGCGAGATAGATTCTTTGTATCAGCTACAAGATGGCGTGCTTGGTGGCTATTCCTATTGGCAGTAGTATTCCAGACGTCTCTGAGCCGCCCAATCGAGCCAGAGTTTTCATGGCTGGCACTCAACCCGGGTAGAACTCTACGGCTGCGGCAGCAATAACCACTGGGTCGGCAGCAGCCGGGTCAGGAGACCCCGCACGTCCCCCGGCTCGGGTGCTAATGGACCTCATGGATAAGTTTACGGCTCTATTGACTGCTGTAGTGGAGCCGGCGAATAAGGCTCGGCATGACGCGGAGGCCAAGGAAAATTTAGCAGCAGAAGAGGTCAGGATGGCTGCGGAGCGGGCGGCTTTGGATGCTCATGCTCAGCAGCTTCAAGCGGAGATTTTCCGGCTCTCGGTGGATCTGAACGCGTCAAACGAGGTCATGAGAAGAAGGCACCATAAAACTTAGTCACGTCTGCCTCTGACTTACGATCCTAGGAACCTTTTCCACACACCCGGGGCTGGTCAAAATAACCTGCCGGAGGCAAAACGGATCACGACACCCGGGGCTGGGGCGCAACCGTGGGCCATGGAGCCAGCCCGTATGAATACTGCTCCACCTCATTACACACCAATACCACCGGGTCACTTTTCTAACCCTTTGGAGAATCTCATTGCTGCGTCGGCTCGTTTGGTGGCTCTCCCGATGGAAGGCGACTCTCCGACATCAATTGAAACAAGAAGGGTGAGAGAACTTCTTCAGACGGCTCTGGCGCAGCAGGATGCGTACTCTTATAGTCAAGACAGAATCCATTCAACCCCTCGCCCAAGCCGGAGCCTGAGCTATAGCAGGCATATGGACTCAGCCGCTATGTCGAGCAACACTCAACACCGTAACCAACCGTGCAGGCATGAACCGGCGCAGGGTGGAGGCCTTAACTTGGCGGATCAGGAGAGAATCCATCAAGAGGTTGAGCGGGCGGTTCAACTGGCAGCTAAGCGAGCGGGTCATTAGGCTTTTTCGGTTTATCCGACAACCTCTGTTGAGGCAGGAGTAGCCACAAGGACAGGAGGTGTCCCTTCCCTGGTGCCGGCTGTACGTAATGAGCGCTTGCCAAAAGACTTTAAGGGGCCTCATAAGGTGCCTAATTACACGGCCGACTTGCAGCCTGGGGCATGGATAGAAAGTTATGAGATGGCGATGGAGCTGTTGGAGGTCAGCGGTGCAGCAATGGCTAAATATTTCACTATGATGTTGGATGTAATGGCTCGCACTTGGTTGAAAGGGTTGCCACCCAACTCCATCGGCTCATGGGCGGAGTTAAAAGCCCGGTTCATTCAGAACTTCAAGGACACATGTAAACAACCCATGTCAATCATGGACCTGACTAATTGTAAGCAAGAGGAAGGTGAGTCCATGACCCATTGGGTGCGCCGGGTCAAGGAGATAATACATTAATCTGATAAGATGGATGCCGGCTCTGCGGTCTTAATGTTGGAGAAAAATTGCCGTTTTGAACCTCTGAAATAGAAGCTGGGGCATCTCAAGCGTGATTGTAATGACATGGGCCAGTTGATGGCGGCCCTGGTCAAATATGCTGATTCTGACAGTACCAAGAATCCCGTGTCTGATGAAGAAAAAACAGATAAGGGAAAGAAGAACGGCAACGTCAAGGGTCACCAGCATAACCCGGTGAATCAAGGAGGTAATAAACGTAAGGCTGACGAGTTTGTGGCTAACACCAATACACAGGGCAACAACCAACGGCGGAAGGGTACGCCACGTCCACGGTCAGGCGGGTCAGGTCCCACCCTCGAGCAACTACTGAATGAACCTTGTCCAAGACATGGCACCCGGGAGAAGCCAACTACCCATCTGTGGAAGGACTGTATGATCATGAAGGCATTTAAAAATTCCAACATGTTTGATGGTAGCCACGGACCTGGCGGCGGTTCAGGCGGAGGCGGCTTTCATGGCCCGGGCGCCGGTTCAGGCGGGGGCGGTTTTCACGGTCAGGGCCATCCGGGTAACCAGGGTGGCTATAATCAGCCACCCGGCCAAAGTAATCAGCAGCAACAGCAGCAACAGCCCGGGTATCAGAGTAATCCAAAATAGTTGAATAGTGGGCAGTACCATGTATTTACCACTAGTTTATGCAAGAGGGACCAGAAGCTTCATAAGAGGGTTGTCAATGCTGTTGAGCCGGCGATTCCACGTTATTTGAGGTGGTCAGAACAGCCTATTGTGTGGAGTAGGGAAGATCACCCTCCCCGGGTTGCTAATCCGGGTCACTTGGCCTTGGTTGTGGCACCTCAGGTTGGTGGATATAAGTTCACTAAGGTGCTCATGGACGGAGGCGGTAGCATCAACATCCTCTATTATGAGACGTTTCATCGGATGGGGTTGACTGATAAGAGTCTTAAACAATCGAACACTGTTTTTCATGGTGTTGTGCCTGGTAAGTCGGCATACCCAGTTGGTAAGATTGAACTGCAAGTAGCCTTTGGAGATGAATATGATTCCAGGGCTGAGAAGTTAACTTTTGAGGTGGTTAAGATCAAAAGCCCATATCATCCTCTGTTTGGACGGTCGTCTTATGCCAAGTTCATGGATCGGCCGTGTTTTGTGTATCTACAGCTCAAGATGCCGGGTTATAAAGGCACCATCACAGTACATGGAAGCCGGAAAATAGCCCTGGAATGTGAAGAAGGTGATGCCGCTTATGCTGAGTTTGTTTGTGCGACAGAGGAGTTAAAGTTTTATAAAGATAATGTTGACCCGACAGATATGACATCTTTGAAGAAGCCAACTATGGAGCATGAACCGGTGTTGAAATTCAAGTCAGCTGATGACACCAAGATGGTTGATTTTGTGCCTGGCGACTCATCCAAACAGTTCATCATCAGTGCCAACATGGATCCAAAATAGGAAAGTGCGCTTATCGAGTTCATCCGTGAGAACTGGGACATCTTTGCATGGAAACCTTCTGACATGCCGGGTGTCCCGAGAGAACTCGCTGAGCACACTCTTAATATTGATCCGAAGTTTAAGCCGGCCAGGCAGTTTCTTCGATGGTTTAACAAGGAAAGGCGCAAGGCCATTGGAGAAGAGGTGGCCCGGCTCTTGGCGGCCGGGTTCATTGTTGAAGTTTTTCACCTAGAGTGGTTGGCTAACTCGGTGCTTGTACTCAAGAAGAATGGCACCTGGCGTATTGTGTGGATTACTCCGATTTGAACATGACTTGTCCGGCCGATCCTTTTGCTCTCCCTCGTATTGATCAGATCATTGATGCTACAGCGGTTTGCAAGTGTTTGAGTTTTTTGGATGCATATTCAGTTTAACATCAGATCAAGATGGCAGTTAAAGACCAGGAGAAGACGGCTTTCATCACTACATTTGGAGCCTTCTGCTATGTGTCCATGCCTTTTGGACTAAAAAGTGCCCAGGCGACTTATCAACGATGTGGACAGAATTGTCTTCACTGTCAGATTGGGAATAACGTGCATGCTTATGTGGATGACATAGTGGTGAAATCTAGAGAGAAGGAAACCTTGGTAACTGATCTGAAGGAGACCTTTGATAACCTCCGGGTCTACAAGATGATGCTTAACCCGGCCAAATGTGTTTTTGGAGTCCCAGCTGGCAAACTTTTGGGTTTTTTGGTGTCTAACAGAGGTATTGAGGCTAATCCGGAGAAAAATAAGGCAATTACATCTCTAGCCAAACCGGTGTGCATCAATGACGTTCAGCGTTTGGCGGGACGAGTCGCTGCCTTAAGACGGTTCATAAGCCGGTTAGGGGAGAAGGCGATGCCTTTGTATCAAATGATGAAAAAGGCGAATGACTTTGTCTGGAGTGATGCTGCTAACTCTGCTTTTGATGATCTGAAGGAACAGCTCGCTAAGCCGCAGGTTCTTGCTGCTCCGGTTGAGAAAGAGCCATTGTTGTTATATGTAGCTGCTAACTCGCGTGCTGTTAGTGTGGCCATTGTTGTGGAGTGCAAGGAGGCTGACAAAGAACATCCGGTCCAACGGTCGGTTTACTACGTTAGTGAGGTGCTCATTGAATCTAAACAAAGATATCCACATTGGCAGAAGCTCGTTTATGGGGTGTTCATGGCAGGCCGGAAGCTCAAACATTACTTTCAGGGTCACCCAATCATTGCGGTTAGCTCTGCTCCTCTAGGAGACATCATTCAAAATAGAGAAGCCACAGGACGAGTCGCCAAGTGGGCTATTGAACTTGGGTCTCATGGTTTGAAGTATATGCCATGTACTGCGATCAAATCTCAAGCGTTGGTTGACTTCATTAATGACTGGACAGAGTTGCAGATGCCAGATGAGAAACCAGACAACACATATTGGACGATTCACTTTGATGGTTCCAGACAGTTGGATGGCTCGGGGGCTGGAGTTGTTTTAACTTCTCCTCGAGGGGACAAGTTTTGTTATGTGTTGCGATTTATGTTTCCTTGTACTAACAACACAGCAGAATATGAAGCCTTGCTCCATGGTCTTTGAATGGCTAAAGAGATGAGCCTGAGCCGGGTCCGGTGCTTTGGCGATTCAGATTTGGCGGCTCAACAGGTGTCGGGCAAGTGGGATTCCAAGGATCCTCTCATGGCGGCTTATCGCCGCGAGGTTGACGCTGTTGCGGGGCATTTTAAGGGTTATCAAGTGGAACACATTAACCGCAAAAAGAACGAAGCGGCCGATGCCTTAAGCCGGTTGGGATCTCAGCGTAAGCCAGTACCGCCTAACACCTTTTTGGATGTTTTACATAACCCGTCTGTTAAGTTGCCTACAGAGGAAGATTTGGCCATTCCTGATCCGGAGGCACAGTTAGTGGCAGCCATTCATGTTATTCCAGATTGGACAGTACCGTTCCTCGCTTACATGACCCGAGGCGAGTTGCCAGAGGACGAGGCCCTGGCCTGACAGATAACCCGGTGGTCCAAGTCAATGACAATTTCTGACGGAGAGTTGTATCATCGCAGCGTCACTGGAGTGTTTCAGTGGTGTGTTTCTCTTGAAGAAGGTCAAGAAATACTTCGTGAGATCCATGAAGGGGATTGTGGTCATCACGCCGGGTCAAAGTCTCTTGTGGCCAAAGCTTTTCATCATGGTTTTTACTTGTTAAGGCTGACGCTGATGCAGAGGATCTGGTCAGTAGGTGTGATGGATGTCAAAAATTTGCGCGACAAGCGCATGTGCCGCCTCAAGAGTTGCGGATGATTCTAATCACTTGGCCGTTTGCAGTTTGGGGGCTTGACATGGTTGGACCTTTCAAAAGGTCCAAGGATAAAAAGACATATCTTTTAGTGGCAGCTGACAAATTCACAAAATGGGTTGAGGCAGAGCCAGTGAGTAAGTGTGATGCAGCCACGGCGGTTCAGTTCATGAAAAAGTGATTTTTCGCTTTGGTTTTCCACACAGGATTATCACTGACAATGGCACTAATTTGTCCCAAGGTGCTATGGAGGAGTTTTGTCAACGTGAGCATATCCGGCTTGATGTTTCTTCCGTAGCTCACCCTTAATCTAATGGTCAGGCTGAGAGAGCAAATCAGGAAATCTTAAAAGGTCTCAAGCCCCGGCTTATGGTTCCCTTACAACGGACACCGGGTTGTTGGGTAGAGGAATTACCCTCGGTGCTGTGGAGTATCAACACCACTCCTAATAGGTCTACAGGTTATACACCTTTATTCATGGTTTATGGAGTGGAAGCGGTGCTACCTAGTGACATCCATCATGACTCGCCTCGCGTGGGGGCTTACGTTGAAGCTGATAATGAACAAGCCAGACAGGATGCACTTGACTTGTTAGATGAGGAGAGAGACTTGGCGGCGGCTCGATCAACAATTTATCAATAGGACTTGCGCCGTTATCACAGCCACCGGGTTAAGTCCAGGACCTTTCAAGAAGGTGACCTGGTGCTCCGGCTCATCTAGGATCTGTGGGATGCACACAAACTATCCCCACCTTGGGAAGGACCCTTTGTGGTCAGCAAGAATTTAAACAACGGGTCATATTACCTCATTGACGTTCGAGAGCACAAAGACTCACGTAAGTCGGAGGAGGAGACCCGCCGGCCGTGGAACATTGCCCAACTTCGGCCATACTACACCTGAGCTACCGGCTCTCGTCATGTACATACTTTGATGTTGTATATATTATGATAAGTAATAAAACAGGACCTCTGTCTTTTTCCTCTTCAAAGATCATATATCTTTACTATTTTCATTATTTAAATAACTATTAAGGAGCTGATCATATTTGAATCCAGCTTAACCTTTCTGGTCTGGCTTATGATCGTATTCGAATCTAGCTATAAACCTCATGATTACTTGGGGGCTTCCTGTTCAAACATAGGTCATATTTGAACCAAAGAGAACATAGCTGTCGTAACCCTCTTGATCGGCTCAAAGCCAAACTCACTAAGGGGCTTCTTGATCGTATCCGAATCAAAGCTTAACCCCTTTTGGGTCCGACTTGGACCGTATTCGAATCAGGGTTGTTAAAAACCTCTCAAAGTCATTTGGGGGCTTCCTGTTCAAACATAGGTCGTATTCAAACCAAAGAGAACATAGCTGTAGGTACCCTCTTGACCGGCGCAACGCCAAAGCCACTGGGGGCTATATGATCATATTCGAATCTTAGCTTAACCCCTTTGGTCCGATTTACTGATCGTATTCGAATCATAAACCCCCATATTTATGTTGTTTGAAATCTGCTATTTTGTCTTACTGGTTTTTATTGTCTCAAATCTAAACTATCAGTATGGTTTTTATTTAACTCGGCTTGACTATTTGACAATAAGCTACCAAAGCATGATAGTCATCAGGTATATGGAAGCATTGACTTCTCAAAAAGATTGTATCATGAAAACCGGCAGTCCAAAAACACAGGCTAGCTTTTTCACTTTTTGCAGGAGCAAAGTTAAAACATTGCAGATGTAATTAAAGATGTGCTGGCAAAGAGTAGTATGCAACATTTTGTGTGCGATGGCATAAGCAACACATACAGTTTCAAGCTAAATCTATTACAAGGCTTTGAGAGCCCACAAGATGGTTATGACTCTCCCCTCGCCGGTTCACCTCCTTCTATTGATTGGAAGCTGGGATTGGACCAGTCAAAGCCGTTTAAAGCAATGAACTCTGCTTCATCATCAATCAGGCCGGCCGGATCAACTTCCGGAGCAAAAGTGTGTTGACGAACCAGCGGGATAAGATCTGTCACCTTATAAGAGGGAGTCGCCATCTTCTTATTCTCCATATCAAAACTCGTCTGATATTTATCGATGTTGGTCTCATCTCCAAGAATGGCAGCTTGAGGGCGAACTCCCCTCACACAGGCAATCAAGTCATCTTGCTCAAATAGAGTCTCGTCTTCCTTCACGGTAGGGTACCCCTTAGCTACACCCGCCGGGTCTAGATCTGGCACCCAGGCTTTGGAGCGGCTCAGGGCAGTCAGGGCTTCGGCTCTGGCACAAGATCATTTGACCTCTTGAAACCTGGCGCGTAAGATTGATAACTTCTTCAAGACATCGCTCAACCGATTGGGTCCTTGGTTGGCAGGGGAGATGGTGGCAAGTGCTCGTTGAGCGCCAATATACAATTTCTCCACCAAGGTATAAACCGCCTTCCATTTGGTCACACTGTCTTGGCTCAGATTTTTGCTTCGTGGACATGCAAGTGTTTTTTAAACAAAGGCTCAGCAGGCGGCTTATATTCTGGGTCAAAAGAAGGTATACGTGATTAATACAGATGACTTACCAAAGATGACGGAGACCATTTGAGACACCCGGTTCTTTAAGCCGGTGAGCTCCGTGGTAACCTCCTCAAGAGCCGCCTCAGCTATTTCGGCATGTTGTATCAGCAACGTCTTTTCTTCGGCCCAGGATTTCTTCTTTGCAGTCAAGCTGGTCTTCAATTTTTCTGTCTCAGAAAGACTCAACTGGAGTTTAGAGTCAGCAGTCTTGATTTCTGCCTCTTGATCCATCAGCCGGGTCTTTGCATCAGTTAATTGGGAGCCCATTTTAGATAGGGCGTTCTACAAAACATACACAGGTGTGTCAAGGCTTAAACTAAAAGTTATAAGGGTTCAAGTCTCAAGTACTATGCACCGCAATACCACTTGACACTTGGGGGCTAATGTCTGCCAAAGCAATTTTTTATGACTCTTATATGTTTCAAGTCCCAAGTGTTTTACAAAGTAACATCACTTGGCACTTGGGGGCTAATGCATGATATTCAGAAAGTTTATCAAGATTAATCCGGATTGCAATACTTATTGGACTAGTAAAAGACAGTTATGAAGTTAAGTGCCAGTTCATTTATGATAAATTGAGCCGACCCTTGGGGACTACAGGTGAAGTTTACGCTACTTTGTTGGACTTTCGAAGAAGCTTAGAGACAAAGTATCAATATATATCATAAAGTCTACAGATCATTCAGGTTCATCATCTGAAGACTTGGGGGCTGGCAGAGTATAAGTGAACCGGAGAACATACCACATATTTTAGCTGCAATTGCTTGACCATCTCAACTTCCGACTCACGGCTGGAATGAACATGACTGAGATAGCCGGAAAGTATGTCACTAGCATTCAGATGAGTGTAGTGAGAGATATCAAAATGCACTTTCTGCTTCTCCAAGGCTTCTTGCTTAGTAGTGTGCCGGGCTAACACAGTGGGGGTCCCCGGTTCAACAAACCGGCTACCAGTAATCAACACATTAGTATCAGAAGTTGTTGGCGGGTTAGCTGAACTAGATGGTTAAGTGCACTACAAAAAAAGACACATCCGTGACATTTTGGGCCGAACGAATTTTTTTCTGTCATACATATGACACTTCTATGACGATAATTGCGACAAAACCCGGTATCATCATAGATGTGGTGGGCTCCTACTTCTATGACAAAAAATCATGATAGAAAATGGGCTTTTCATCCTGGGCAGGCCGGAGACGTAGCTGCATGACATTCTTTGGGTCGTCCATGACGGAAAAAACCATGGTAGAAGCGAGGGGGAGGAAAATTTTGGGGAGTTCCCGGTTACGTTGGGAGGTCGGGGGCCGAGCGATGCGCGTTTCTCTCGTACACATACGCACGTGTGTGCGAGGAGTTGGATCTAACTGAACCCGAGCGAGGCGTTGGGCTCTAACTGAACCCGAGCAATTGCACTGCAGGCTATGCATTACTGAACCCGAGCAATCGATCGATGGCTGTTAACTGAACCCGATCGAGCGATTCCTTCGCTACTGCTGCTAACTGAAGCCGATCGATGCTGCCTCTGGGATGAACAGTGAGTGTTGCGGGGGGTTTGGATGAATAGTGAGCGGTGGCGTTGCCTCTGGATGAACAGGACCCTGTGGTGTGGTGGAGGGTTGGATGAACAGTAGACACTGGAGGGGTGCCCGTGGAGGGGTGGTTGAACAGGACCCCATGGTGTGGAGGGCTGGATGAACAATAGGCGGTGGAGGGGAGGTTGAACAGTAGCCGGTGGAGTAGCGCGCGGTGGAGGCTAGATGAACAGGAGCCCATGGAGGCTGGAGGAGGTCGACGGTAGCCCGTGGAGGCTGGAGGAGGTCGATGGTGGAGATCAACAGTATCCCGTGGAGTCCCGTTTTGCAATATGCCACACCCCTCCTGATGAACAGGATCCCCGTCGACCGTAGCGCTCCAACACAAGTCCGCTTCGTCTGTTTTGCGGTACGCCACACCCCTCCCGATCAACAGGACCCCCGTTTCGACCATATGAGGTCCGTTTCCTCCGTTTTGCGGTACGCCAGACCCCTCCCGATCAACAGGACCCTGTTCCGAACGTAGGAGGTCAGTTTCCTCCATTGTGCGGTACGCCAGGCCTTGTTTCCATCGCTTGTTCCGTCCAAGCCCTCCTGATGAACACGACCACGCATTCCGTTCCGACCCAGCCGGTTGGCTCCCACGCGTTCCGTTGCCTCCCGATGAACACGACGCATTCCGTTGCCTCCCCATAACACGACGCATTCCGCTGCCTCCCCATGAACACGACAACGACGTTGTTTCTCTGTTCTGACCCAGCCATGTACACGAGCCCTGGCCGTACGTATGTGCGAGTAGGTGTTCGAGACCCCGCCCGTATGTACACATACATGGCCGTATTTTCTTTCTTGCACCCTGGCCGCTGTACGTACGTGTACATGCTACGTGTGCACCTCTACTATGACACGTACGCGCCTCTACTACGACACGTGCATGCCTCTACATCCACTAGTATATATGTACGTACACGTTCGCGACCAGAATGACAATGCTACGTACGCTTCGACCAGGTGGGTCCCAACTATCAGGCACTTCCTTGCCAGCGAAGATGTAGCTGGTGGGTCCCAGCAGTCAGGGGGGCGAATCATTTTGTTTGCCCGGATGCACTTCCTTGCGTGCGAAGATGTAGCTGGTGGGTCCCAGCAGTCAGGGGGAAATGTTTTTTTCACAAAATACAGTGGCCCGTCCGGTGGGTCCCAGCTGTCAGGTGGAGGAATCATTATTTTCCGCGTAATAAGGAGGCACTTCCTTGCTGCGGCCGTGGACCCAGCTGTCAGCCTCTCCACGTACAGTCCACGTCCGGTGGAAGTCGTTCCTTGACCACGTTGACCACACCACGCCAAGAGCACCAGGGCGGTGGACGACGGCGAGACCTAGGAGGGGGACGATGGGGAGCCGGGGAAGACGCGATAGTGGAAGCCCGCGCGGAGAGGAGTACGAGGGTTCACTGGTTCGGCTGCGGTGTGAGGCTGCGATCACCGCAGGGCCTGGCCAGCGGTGGGAATAGTAGGGGGTGATGAGGCCTCCGCGGCAGCACAGCTGGCCACGGGAGGCAGGAGCATGCGGCACGACCAGCGCTGCTTTGGGCGGCTGGAGCAAGAAGACCAGAGGTTGAAGAAGCACTACGGCCGTTGGATGGACATCGTACGGTCACTGGAGCTAGAATCGTTCATATTGACTAAAGTTGACAAAGGCCACCGTCCCAGTCAACTTAGTAGGCCCACAAGTCAGCCTCCCACCATGGTGGGTCCCAGCTAGCAGGGGGAGTATTCATTTTTTGTGCGTAATAAGGAGGCACTTCCGGTGAGTCCGACCTGACAGCGGGGGGAACATTTTTTTCGCGAAATACGCTAGCCCGTCCGGTGGGTCCCAACAGTCAGGGGGAAACGTTTTTTAGCGAAATAAGGTGGCCTGTCCAGTGGGTCCCTACTGTCAGGTGGAGGAATAATTATTTTGCGCGTAATAAGGAGGCACTTCCTTGCGGCCGCCTGGACCCAGCTGTCAGCCTCTCCACATACAGTACTCTTCCGATGGAAGTCGGTCGTTGACCATGTTGACCACGCCACGCCGAGAGCACCAGGGTGGTGGTCTGGACGACGGCGAGGCCTAGGAAGGGGACGACGTGGAGCCAGGGAAGACGCAGCAGTGGAAGCCCACGCGGAGAGGAGTACGAGGGTTCACTGGTTCGGCTGTGGTGTGAGACTGCCATCACCGCAGAATAACAGGGGGTGTGGGTGAGTAGAGGGATGACCTGGCCAGCGGTGGGAGTAGTACGGGGCGGTGAGGCATCCGTGGCATCAGAGCCGGCCACGGGAGGCAGTAGCACGCGACACGACCGGCACTGCTTTGGGCAGCTGGAGCAAGAAGACCAGAGGTTGAAGAAGCACTACAGCCGTTGGATGGACATCGTACGATCACTGCTGCTAGAATCGTTTATATTAACTAAGTTAATAAATCCCTTGGTACGCGTCAACTTAGTAGGCCCACAGCTCGGATTTGGCAGAGAACATAGAGCCCATTTGCGATTTGTAATAATGTACAACCCATTTTTTTAATTCTAATAGAATTTACTACAGCCCATTTACAGTTTGTTAAAAGTACAACCCAGTTTCTAGCTAGGACAACGATTAATAATTTCAAACAACCGCTCAAAACAGAATTCAAAAAAATATTCCCACATTTTGATGGGATCCGAAATATTTTTATCTGAAATTTCTAGTCAGGTCAAATATAATTTCAAAATAAAGTTGTATTACGTTAAAATCCAACGAAATATTGCGCGCGCAACAAGTAATGAAATTAAAATTTTCAAATTCCAAATATATTTTTCAAACTAATTACGTGTTTGGTGCATAGTAATTGTCCAGTTATTATAATTACATCCCATTTATTATTTATTAAAGTCCATTTTCTTGTTAAGCCTAATGCATACCTCCTAGGAAAGTTTGCAGCCCAATGGGGCGGAGAATAACAAGTTGACCCAGATATTGTGTACAACTGTCGGCCCAGTTGCATTGCTGATGTTTAAAAAAAGGCATGTGTAGTACAGTACAACCTAACATGGTTACTCAGCCCACATTTAGCAATGCCGGAAAGGCCCAAACAAGGCTTCTGTACAACTTTTTGAAGTCACTGAGCTCAATTAATAACTTAAGAAAAAGTTAGATTACAATGGAACCTAATTAAAAGTTGTCACGAGCAAATAAATAATTCAACGGGTCCCACTTGTGCGTCTGCGCGTGTGTGTGCGTGCATGTTTGTGTGTGTGTGAGAGAGAGAGAGAGATAGAGAGAGAGACCCATCAGTCGATGCTCGTAAATACATCTTTCAGCCATATGCATTGCTAATGCTCAGTAAAAACTTATATAGTTGACACAATCATATAGAACATCATAGCACACTGAACTTGCATACAAAAATTTCACGCAGGCGGCACAATCAGGATGGAAGCAGTGGATCGCTATGGGAAGGGCTATGTTGAAACCAACAAAGTCGTACATAATGGTTCATCGTCTTTATCAATGACGGGGAAATATCTTGAATGTTGTGCAAAGAAAACAGATAGACAACACAATAAGTTCTGCTAGCACATTAAGTTGACGTACATCCCTTTCTAAAAAAAGTTCAGGTACAAAATTAGAATAGGTCATAATCAAATGTACTGGCATATCAGTGCTTCACACCCATAGCTCGGATTTAACTAGTACTCCCTCCGTCCGGGAAAAGTTGTCCACAGGGCAGTGTATTTTTTTGCAAAAAAACTCACAGAGTTTTAAACACATCACAAAGAAGTTCATCTCCTTCCTTCCTCCTCCCCCGTTGCCCCCGCCTTGCAGCCATCGCCGGATACCCACCTGCGCCGCCGCCCGCCTAGATCTGCGCCGCGACCAACACCAGAACCGTGGCCCAGCCCGCGACCAACAACAGCGCCGCCGCCCGCTTGCACCTGTGCCGCGGCTTACCACCTGCACTGCCCGCCGTGAAGGCGACCTACATCGGTGCCCTCCTCGAGCTACGCCGCCGGCCCCATTGAAGGTCTCCGCCCACCTGCGCCTCCGATTTCGTTCGCTTCGGCCGCCGGCGCCGTCGACAATTCTAGCCACTCCCGCCTCTCATGCTGCTACTAGTGGACGACACTGGCGCCGTGGACCTCTGATGCTGCTTTTGCCTTTTCCCATGGCTCGCCTCTGCTGCCACTCCCGCCTGTGCTGGTGAGTCTGCCCCGCCCGCCTCTGCTACTGCTGCTGTTCAATTTGTTGCTGTGAGTTTGAATTTGCTGTTCTCAGTACAAGGGGAGAAAATTCAGTCAGGGGATACAAAGCTAGATAAATAATCCAGGACAAAGGTTGTACACTGCTGCTAAATGATGAACAGATTATAGTGAAAATTTAGTTTGATGCCATCAAATTCATTGAGTAATACTCTTGGCATTCTTAGAGATCTGCTAGTTTTTGGAAGTTTTTCTTGCTACAGTTAACTGAAAATGTTCAGTGTTCCAATACTGTAGAGAAACTACAGTGCCTGTAATTCAGTTATGACTCCTTTACTGAAACTATAGTGTTTGCTAAAACTGAGATGTAAACTAAAGGAGTTTGTGATTTACAGAAGCTGTAGCATACTCCAACAAGTGATAAATGCACTCAAAAGTTCACTGAGAAAATGCAGAGGCTGCTCACTTGTTACTGAAAGTTTTCTGGAGTGATAAATGCACGCAAAAGAAGTTCAGTTAACTGTTACTGTTGCTGTATGAATTCCATCCAGGTCAATTTGTTGTCAATTACTCTGTAATACTCAACCAGGTTTATGCAAAATGAAGATCAACCATGTTTATTTGGATTTATTTGAATCATTTGAATTTATTTGCTTTATTTGGATTTATACACCATTTGTCCAATTGCAAACATACCTAAAGTTTCCAATTGTCCAATTTCAGTCATTCATTTGACAGAGAGCTAAGCATAGCCATGACTCTTCCCTAATATTCCTGTAGAATCAATTCAAGTAGCACAAAACTGAAAACTGAAAACTGCCACAACCCCTTAACTAAGAGTTGATAAAAACATGTCCCTAAAATTGGAATTATTTGAATTAGCTAGGTTTATTCTTCTTCATATACAGAAAAAGATGAATATTGTTCGTCTACTAGTTACTTCAAATTTAGAACTGAATAAACACTTGTCATCTTCAGTAAACACTTGTAAATCTAGAGTGGTTTTAAACTTAGAATGCACCAAGTACTAATATCCTTTGCCAGGCTACACACCATCTACTTGGAGTAGACAGCAAGATTCACAGAGACATGCACGCTTCAATAGACTTGTGAATGCTAGCAAAGTGATAAGTAAAAACTTGGATGTTCTCAGAAATATAGCACCAGAGGACATTAAGTGAACTGGCCTGTATGCTAAAGGCAAGGAAATGCCACCTTCTTTTCCTTCTTCGAGCAGTTGATGAACTGGCCTGTATGCTGCAGCTACACATAGGTTCTACAGAAAATGCACCAAAAGAGTTACACACAGGTGAAGTAAGTGGAAAGCAACATTTAATCTCCACTTCTTTTCTTTTGGTAGTGAAATTCAATCTGAATTTTGTAAGCACAGAAAATGCACCAATACTGAACATTTATTCCCACCTCCACCACCATCTTGTCAGTTTCGACAGTGTGTGTATGGAGTAGTTTTGACGGCAGTATAATTGTGCATCATGTAAACATTATGAGAATGATTAAGGGTTCAGCAATCAGATTATAATTATGACCAGAACAGAGGAACAAATATCATGGTTAGTTTTATGTAAAAAAATCAGAAATGGAGTTACTCACTTGAAGTTACTATAGTTACTCACTTGAACTTACTGTAGTAGTGGCCAAAATTCAGAAAAGTTACTAAACAGCAGAAGTAGTGGCCAAAATTCAAAGTACTAAAAAGATTCTACACTAAATATACAGTGTTATCCATGTTCTGTATCCAGGACATTTTTTTATCTGTTTGCATGCATAGGTCCCACCTATCAGGAAGGATGGGCACGTACACGAACATGTACGACTCATCAGTCTACCCGCATAGCCTTTTCGTTTAGTCTACCTAGCCGTCTAATCAACTGCCTGCACGCCACTTCTCCCATTTACTTCTCCATCGGGAACCGATTCTCCTCGGCTTCTTCACCTCCCCTTCGTCTTCATTTGCATCAAAACCCGACTGCGTTCACATTGTTTTAACCTCTTTAAATAATCATCTACTACTTCAGTTAGACTAGGCATCTAGTCCTAATTCTCCAAACCTTAGCCCTCCGTTCTAGCGGTTCCAAATGGCGGAAGAGATAGAGATGCAGGTTTTTAGCGTCCAACATGTCCTCGTCGAAGGCTTGATGCGCATAGTTGCCACCGCCACCGTCCAACAATGTGTCCAACTCCCTCGAAAAGGTAGAGACGAGGGTCACCGGTCTCGACGCAGAGTACACGGAGCGTGCCCCTGGGAAGATCCAGTGCACCGCCGTCCTTCAGCTGTGCCACGAAGACGATGTTTTGGTGTACCACATCATACACTCGCCCTCCATACCATGTGAGCTTCACGATTTCTTGTCTCGGGAGGACGTATACTTCTGTGGGGCAGCCATCGAAGGGGACAAACAGAAGCTGAAGCCGTACAACCTTGATTTGGAAAGCATCGCTGACCTACAAACCAGAATCAAAATTCATGTAGAATATTGTGATAAACAGACACCATCCCTATTCGATGTAGCAAATTTTGTGCTCGGTACAAATCTTCAGAAGGGTGACGAGACGGTGGCATTAAGGTCGTCTGGATGGGAGAATTATCCCTTGACGTACGAGCGGATAAAATATGCTGCCCTCGATGCCCGTGTGAGTTTTGAGATAGCTGCAAGGTGCAAAGAGCTTGTTGCGAAGCCGTCTCCCATAGAGAATGAGAAGAAGAAGAAGAAGAAGAAGAAGAAGAAGAAGAAGAAGAAGAAGAAGAAGAAGAAAAGGTTGCACCAGCAGGAGGGCATTATGGATGGATGCACTATTTCCTCTCTTGTAAAAAAATGATTCCCTCTCGGTGTATATTGATATAGATGGACTATTTCGATGGTGTGCATGTATTTGGAATAGAGTAGTAGCGCGGGTCCGCTTGACTATAAGGAACTATTTATCCGCATATATAGCTTTCTCTGCTACTCCTTCAAGTGATCTGTATGCAATGCATGTGTCCATAGACATGACAGCTTGTGTGCATGACATGTGGGCCACCTAAAATGCAGCGAGCATCAAGTTTCTACCACAGTCACCCATGATTCCCACGACGCCGCTCGAACCCATGAAACCACACGTCCCCCGACCCGCGGCTCACCCCTCTTGGCCCCACTGCCCCTCTGCCTACGGGAGCATTACATGTGGACCGGTCACCTATCGGGTCCACATGTTATTGACTCAAAGGTAGGTGTAGTAAGGCGCTGAAGCTCAGTCCCGGTGACCCTGAGAGGGAAATGTAACTCCTGCGCCAGGGCTTGTGGTGCTCCCGCAGCACGAACTCATGCCAAACTCGATATTTGTTTCTTTACTATACATGCACGCAACGATTTAATGGACATTGTAATCTCAACATGTGATGGGGAGCTCTAAATTTGAATTTGAAACTTATAAAATGAAAAGATTCAAAACAAATAAACTAGGAGAGAGGGAGTATATCATAGGATGTGTCCCATACAAAATAAGTCCCCTGGTTTGTCACCGCGAAGATGCGGTTAGAAAGGAGCACATCGTCTTCCTACTCGTACGACAACAAATCGGCCGCAGACAGCATGGTCCGCCTTTAACCGCCAAGTGCAAGGTTCATGCTATCTTATTCAATCTCACCGTGGTTCCATCGTACCAATTCATGCAGTGGCCCGTTGCATGGCTGATCCCAATGTTGGACAAAGGTTCTATGGGAACGGTGTCACCGTTGTAAATGTTGTGCAAATTGATGTTGGTACCGTCCTGTACATATGCAAGCCGATCTCCACTCGCATCGAGCCTAATCTGTGAAACAGTGGGCAGGGGGAGAATTAGGAAATGGACACGGAAGTAGTCTTTAGAATGCATTTACTACGTGATCAAACTCATCTTACCTGCTCATCGGAGGAAATCCGAGTGACCCTCAACGTCGGCATCTCAAGGGGCGTCAACTTGCAACTACGGCCACGCCGCGCTGGAGAGACCCCCAAGGAAACATCCTCGTGCGTTCCAAGGAACATCAAGATGCATTTGTATGAGTAGTTTATCTTGTGAGAGAAAAGGATGAACGAGGGAAGGCCTCTAGAGATAGAGATGGACACTACTACTACCAATGTGCTGGCCCATGCCTTGCAATGGATCCAAAGTAGTAGAATAATACTTCTTCACGTGCTTGAAATATAAGCACTCTAGTTTTGATATACATGTGTCAACAGTCATGACAGCTTGTCCATGGAAGTTGAACCACGGCGGCCATCACATTTCTTGTTTCGACCACTGCCACACCCACACGCGATTCCCACGATGCCGCTCCAACCCATGGCATGACGTCCCCCGACGTGGACATGGATCCTTTGACGTGGCTATCACTGCCTTGCCCTGCCTTTCCTTCGCTGACAGGTGGGACCCATGCTTATGGGTCCCACATGCCAGTGACAGAATGGTAGGATTGTTCGCGTCAGGGGATCCTCATCCCCCCGACGTGCCCCTCATCCTTCTCGGCCCCACCGCTCCTCTGCCTTTGTGTGCATGACATGCGGGCCAGCTGAACTGCGGCGACCATCAACTTTCTACCACAGACACACCCAATTGGACGCGGTTTGCCTGCTCCGCTGCTGTGCTCCGATCCGTACTCCCACACCATCGAATTTTCATCCAGTGGCTGTGACACATTTCATCCCGGGCATCAATCCGTAGTTGGAGTACTTATGTACTATAGGTAGTACCCGCCGGTGTGGCCATCTACGCCTCGTAAAGCCCCGACGCCCAGCTGTGGCACCCTCACCACGGCCACGCCACCACCGTCTGGTTCATCTCGAATGAGTGAGTCGCGAACCATGCCACCACCATGAGAATGACATGTGGGCCAGCCGCATTTAAGGTCCGCATGTCATTGACTCATAGGCCGGGCACTAAGCCACTGAAGTTCGGTCCCGTGGGCCCCGAGAGGTAAATGTAACTCCCGCGGCAGGCCTTGTGGTGCTCTCTCCGTACGAGCTCGTGCCAAAACTGGAATTTGTTTCTTACTACTACCAACCAGTACTAGTAAGGTACACGTGCATTGCACGCATGACATTCTGGTGGTTTGTGCATTATGCTTCTACATGTGGAGCTTTCTGGATTCTAACATGTGGCAAAATCTGGTGGAATGTAAGGTTAGGCAAGTTTGATTAACTTAGGTGAGTGTTTGGTTCAAGCCACACCTTAGGCAAGCCACACTAAGGCCCCACATGACATACACACAAAAAATGTGGCAAGATTCCCTTAGGCTTGCCAACTTGTTTCTCTCGTTTTGAAGAACTAATAAGTTTGCCTAAGCTTAGTTGTGGCAAAGTTAGGGTCTGTTTGATTCAAAGGATTTTTTTAGGATCTTTGAAGGATTAGAATCCTTAGGAATTTTTCCTACGTTGGTCGTTTGATTCGTAGGATTGAATCATGTAGAATATTTTCCTAAGGATTCATTTGTACTACGTTTCACAGGAATTCTAACATGCACTCCAACCTCTTGAAAGAAATCCTTTGTTTTTCATGTGACACAATCAAACAAACTCAAATCCTATAGGGATCCAATGAACATGCCATTCCAATCCTACTTTTTTCCTATTCCTGTGTTTCTGCAATCCTATGAATCAAAGAGGCCCTTAGTCATGAATTAAGTTAAACCATGGAGTCTTCTAGATTATACATGTGGCAGAATCTGGTAGATGATATCCAACGGCCAGTAGTGCTCGAATTAGCAATCTTTGTACCGTCAGATTGGCTTCATCCAACGACCAACTTTCAAAGTTTTTCACACACTATATAGGGGGTATAGATATAGATGCGCCGGTCCATTGCAATGGATCCAAAGTATATATATCTATTTAGTGGAGTGCACTCTAAACACATTATCTATTTATTTTCTCTAACCTTCCGTAGCCATGCAACCAAGCCACATAAGCTCATGGGTGCCCCCCACATCATATTATTCATACTATGTTGATTGAAAAAAAGATAAATCACCCAAAACAAGATCTTCCCGTTTTTTGTTCCTACGATGTTGTGCCGTGCACGTACCTACTAGTTGTATAGTGGTAGTACAAGTAATATAGTATTAGGAGTACAAACTTGGCACTAGTAGGAGTAGTACTAGTACGGAATGCTCCTAGTCTATCAACGAGGCCTGTCTGACACCAAATTTCTTGGCTTCCGTGCTATAGCTAGATCTTCCCCTCGTTTCTGCTTTTCGACCCGGCGGCGGGCGGGGTGTCGGTTTGCTCAACGGCGGTCCCACATGAAAGTGAAAATGCTAGGCAACACGCCTTCCCTAAGCTATGTGTCGTGCAGGACGGGTCGTGTTATACTCCTAATTTTCGGGCATGTGGGGGTGCGACGCGAAAGCGGTAGGTCTTTTCCTTTTACCAGCAATGTGCCTGTGCGTTGCGACGGATCCAATGTAATGGAATAGTAGTATTTGTTCACAAACTTGAAAGAAATCACTATTGTTTTGATATACTCCTAATATATTACTCCCTCCGTACCTAAATATTTGTCTTTTTTGAGATTTCAAATGGACTATCACATACGGATTATATAGACATATTCTAGTGTTTCTAGCAAGATGCCCACTCGTTGCACAAAGTTGATGGAAAAGGTAAGCACAACTTATAAATTGACGGATGGAGTACTAGTTATAGTAATGCATATAATTAAGCAAAGGGATCGGACATGTCGGTATTGATTGGAACGAGAATGCAATCGCACAATAAGAATTAAGGCCACGATGATGCGATCGCATTGGTGGTTAGAGAAGGCAAGAAGAAATAAGGATCCACGAACGTACGACCTCTTCCTCCTCAACTTAGTGCGCCGGGCCACCGACCGATGGCTAAGGAGCAGCGGCTTTTGTGGCGAGGTTGAGGTGTTTCTCAGCAAAGGCATCCAAGGCTTCCAGCCGGTTGAGGAAGGCCAATGTCGTAGCGTCCTCACTGGCCTTGTAGATACCTATGTACACGATTTCCTCGTACATGTGGATGTGTAGGTCGACGAATTCTTGCAGGGCGAGGCGCCTCGCGGCAAGCGCGACCTCCAGGTGGAAATTCTTCGTGGCGTCGGCGGGCAGTCGTAGGGCCACCAGTGCTTGGAAGAGGTTCCGGCCATGGAGGCCGATCAGGGTGGCAGGCAATGAGGAGCCCGAGCGCGGGCTGGAGGAGTACGGTGATGTCGTCTGCGAGCTTGTTCAGGACGGTGAACTTGTTGCTGGTGACAACGATCATCTAGTCCAACTGAGAGTCGTAGTTGGCGTCGAAGGCGGCCATCCACCAGCTGGTCTCCAACACCGTCTGGAGACGATCCTCGGCGCCATGCCGCAGGCCGACGTCATGGACAATCTGGCGCAGCCGCTGGCCGCTCACAAGCATCGCCGCCATGGGTCTGGAGTGAGATCTTTTGCACTTAGTGTAGGTGCTTAGGCAAATGCTTAGGTGCGTACGATGTGGTAGATTCATTGGAATGGAGGTGCACCTTTATATGAGGGCAATGAGGGCAAACTGCGTTGCATTCACATCGTGCAGCCTCTTTTCCTGGACCTCCTCCCATTACTTCCCTCATGCATTAATTGAAGGAGGATGCATTGGTCGTTCAACATATCGGGAACCGCTACTCCCTCCCTCGTCTGCATTAAAGCCGTATCGGGAACTGCGCCACCCGCTGTCAAATCGAATACTCCCTCCGTCTAGGTGAGTATTAAGTCATCTTATGAAAACCAAATAGTAAACACATAGGCATGGTGCATTAACTCTCACGTTGTTTCTTATTTTTTGACATAAATAGAGGAATCAACCAAGAAGAGATGTGGGACTTGTATGCTTTTAATGACTTGAGACTATCAAACATGACATGTAGTGGTTAGTTCGTTGCACAAGAACAAATACAACCCACGTCAGCACACACGCATCTTATATAGCATCACATCTAATGGCCATAAAAGATGAATGAGACCAAATTATATCTCATCTAGATGAGTTCTAGCAAAACTGTATTAATAATACTTAGTACTCCTGCGCCATGTATCATATATTAGTATCATGTAGTACTTTATTTATTTATGAGGTATCCAGATGGCACTGCACCGCCATGAAAAGAGGGTAACATCAAAATTATGGACTACTTTTTTGAGTATGTTGGTAAGGTCCGGTCATAGTCACTTGTTGAAATCTCTAAAAAGACAAATACTCCCTCCGTCCGGAAATACTTGTCATCAAAATGGATAAAAGGAAATGTATCTAGGCATATTTTAGTTTTAGATACATATCTTTTTATCCATTTTGATGACAAGTATTTTTGGACGGAGGGAGTAGAAAACAGAGTTGGTGATGATGGTGTGCGTGCCATCCTGCAATATAGGCCGTCGGATTTATATATAACAGATAGGAAAGAAACTATGGCAATTTTGCAAAAATATACCCACACGTCTCTCCACGTTTGCAAATAAGGCCTTCCCTCGTTCAGCCTTTTCTCTCACAAGATAAAATACTCAGACAAATGCATCTTGAGGTGTCCATAGAATCGAAGAGAGGGATGATGTGTGTGTGTGTGCCTGCACGATCGATAAAGAGTGCCATCGAATTTGTGTGTGCCCATGTCAAAGATATAGAGTGGCTGGCCTACTGGAACGTGAGATGGGACATGTGTAGTTTATCTCTGTGGCATGGATACCTACCTGCAGCGCTCGACTATCGGTGTGTGGTGGGGGAAGAGGGAGGCCCAATTAACTATAGAGGTACAATGGCCGGTATATGTGTGGAGGAGGAGAGAGGCCTACCTCATGTATTAAGAAGATCGATCTGCCTCATGTATTAAGGCAGATCGATCTGCCTCATGTATTAAGGGAGATCGATCGGCATCCATGCATATGTGCAAGAGAGGAATAAGGTTGGGAGAGAGACGGAGCTAGAGTGTTGGAGGGGGTGGTAGTGGAGTTGCTTCTAACAAATGGTGGGATAGGCTTGCTAGACAAACGGAGGGCACACCCGCAATATCAATAAGAGAGGAGATGGCTGCTTGTTGTCTGTGCATGTGTGTGAGAGAGATGGGTCAGGAGGCATGCACGAATGATGAGGGGGGACGATGTGGCTGTGGTAACCAGACATAACTACATAGGAAGATCAATCGCCCTTTGTTAGAGAAAGGAGAGACATAACTTGTGAGGTACGTCGATCGATGGGGGGGGGTAGTTAAAGTCGATCTAGGTATATGTTGGGAGATCGATCGGTATACATGCATGTGTGTGTTAGAAGCAAATGAGGCACGAGGAGAAGGATAGAGAGAGAGAGGGATGCATGTAGGAGGTGTTGGAAATATGCCCTAGAGGCAATAATAAATTGATTATTATTATATTTCCTTGTTCATGATAATCGTTTATTATCCATGCTAGAATTGTATTGATAGGAAACTCAGATACATGTGTGGATACATAGACAACACCATGTCCCTAGTAAGCCTCTAGTTGACTAGCTCGTTAATCAATAGATGGTTACGGTTTCCTGACCATGGACATTGGATGTCGTTGATAACGGGATCACATCATTAGGAGAATGATGTGATGGACAAGACCCAATCCTAAGCCTAGCACAAGATCATGTAGTTCGTATGTTAAAGCTTTTCTAATGTCAAGTATCATTTCCTTAGACCATGAGATTGTGAAACTCCCGGATACCGTAGGAGTGCTTTGGGTGTGCCAAATGTCACAACGTAACTGGGTGACTATAAAGGTACACTACGGGTATCTCTGAAAGTGTCTGTTGGGTTGGCACGAATCGAGATTGGGATTTGTCACTCCGTGTAAACGGAGAGGTATCTCTGGGCCCACTCGGTAGGACATCATCATAATGTGCACAATGTGACCAAGGGGTTGATCACGGGATGATGTGTTACGGAACGAGTAAAGAGACTTGCCGGTAACGAGATTGAACAAGGTATCGGTATACCGACGATCGAATCTCGGGCAAGTACCATACCGCTAGACAAAGGGAATTGTATACGGGATTGATTGAGTCCTTGACATCGTGGTTCATCCGATGAGATCATCGTGGAACATGTGGGAGCCAACATGGGTATCCAGATCCCACTGTTGGTTATTGACCGGAGAACATCTCGGTCATGTCTGCATGTCTCCCGAACCCGTAGGGTCTACACACTTAAGGTTCGATGACGCTAGGGTTATAAAGGAAGCTTGTATGTGGTTACCGAATGTTGTTCGGAGTCCCGGATGAGATCCCGGACGTCACGAGGAGTTCCGGAATGGTCCGGAGGTAAAGATTTATATATAGGAAGTCCTGTTTCGGCCATCGGGACAAGTTTCGGGGTCATCGGTATTGTACCGGGACCACCGGAAGGGTCCCGGGGGCCCACCGGGTGGGGTCACCTGCCCCGGGGGGCCACATGGGCTGTAGGGGGTGCGCCTTGGCCTACATGGGCCAAGGGCACCAGCCCCAAGAGGCCCATGCGCCTAGGGAACCCTAGAGGGAAGAGTCCTCAAGGGGGAAGGCACCTCCGAGGTGCCTTGGGGAGGATGGACTCCTCCCCCCCTCTTGGCCGCACCCCTTTCTTGGAGGAAGGGGCAAGGCTGCGCCTCCCCCCTCTCCCTTGCCCCTATATATAGTGGAGGGGAGGGAGGGCATCCATACCTGAGCCCTTGGCGCCTCCCTCCCTCCCGTGACACCTCCTCCTCTCCCGTAGGTGCTTGGCGAAGCCCTGCAGGATTGCCACGCTCCTCCATCACCACCACGCCGTTGTGCTGCTGCTGGATGGAGTCTTCCTCAACCTCTCCCTCTCTCCTTGCTGGATCAAGGCGTGGGAGACATCATCGAGCTGTACGTGTGTTGAACGCGGAGGTGCCATCCGTTCGGCACTAGGATCATCGATGATCTGAATCACGACGAGTACGACTCCATCAACCCCGTTCACTTGAACGCTTCCGCTTAGCGATCTACAAGGGTATGTAGATGCACTCTCCTTCCCCTCGTTGCTAGTCTCTCCATAGATAGATCTTGGTGACACGTAGGAAATTTTTTTGAATTTCTGCTACGTTCCCCAACAGTGGCATCATGAGCTAGGTCTATTGCGTAGATTCTTTGCACGAGTAGAACACAAAGTAGTTGTGGGCGTCGATATTGTTCAATATGCTTGCCGTTACTAGTCTTATCTTGATTCGGCGGCATCGTGGGATGAAGCGGCCCGGACCAACCTTACACGTACGCTTACGTGAGACCGGTTCCACCGACAAACATGCACTAGTCGCATAAGGTGGCTGGCGGGTGTCTGTCTCTCCCACTTTAGTCGGATCGGATTCGATGAAAAGGTTCCTTATGAAGGGTAAATAGCAATTGGCATATCACGTTGTGGTTCATGTGTAGGTAAGAAATGTTCTTGCTAGAAACCCATAGCAGCCACGTAAAACATGCAAACAACAATTAGAGGACGTCTAACTTGTTTTTGCAGGGTATGCTATGTGATGTGATATGGCCAAAAAGGATGTGATGAATGATATATGTGATGTATGAGATTGATCATGTTCTTGTAATAGGAATCACGACTTGCATGTCGATGAATATGACAACCGGCAGGAGCCATAGGAGTTGTCTTTATTTATTTGTGACCTGCGTGTCAACTTAAACGTCATGTAATTACTTTACTTTATTGCTAACCGTTAGCCATAGTAGTAGAAGTAATAGTTGGCGAGGCAACTTCATGAAGACACGATGATGGAGATCATGATGATGGAGATCATGGTGTCATGCCGGTGACGATGATGATCATGGAGCCCCGAAGATGGAGATCAAAAGGAGCAAAGTGATGATGGCCATATCATGTCACTATTTGATTGCATGTGATGTTTATCATGTTTATACATCTTATTTGCTTAGAACGATGGTAGTAAATAAGATGATCCCTTACAACAATTTCAAGAAGTGTTCTCCCCTAACTGTGCACCGTTGCGACAGTTCGTGTTTCGAAGCACCACGTGATGATCGGGTGTTAGATTCTAACGTTCACATACAACGGGTGTAAGACATATTTACACACGCGAAACACTTAGGGTTAACTTGACGAGCCTATCATGTACAGACATGGCCTCGGAACACGGAGACCGAAAGGTCGAACATGAGTCGTATAGAAGATACGATCAACATGAAGATGTTCACCGATGATGACTAGTCCGTCTCACGTGATGATCGGACAAGGCCTAGTTTGACTCGGATCATGTAATCACTTAGATGACTAGAGGGATGTCTATCTGAGTGGGAGTTCATAAGATGAACTTAATTATCCTGAACATAGTCAAAAGGTTTTTGAAAATTATGTCGTAGCTCACGCTATAGTTCTACTGTTTAGATATGTTCCTAGAGAAAAAATTAGTTGAAAGTTGATAGTAGCAATTATGCGGACTAGGTCCGTAAACTGAGGATTGTCCTCATTGCTTCATAGAAGGCTTATGTCCTTAATGCACCGCTCAGTGTGCTGAACCTCGAACGTTGTCTGTGGTTGTTGCGAACATCTGACATACACGTTTTGATAACTACGTGATAGTTCAGTTAAACGGTTTAGAGTTGAGGCACCAAAGACGTTTTTGAAACATCGCGAAACATATGAGATGTTTTGAAGGCTGAAATTGGGATTTCAGGCTCGTGCCCATGTCAAGAGGTATAAGACCTCCGATGACTTTCTTAACCTGCAAACTAAGGAGAAAAGCTCAATTGTTGAGCTTGTGCTCAGATTGTCTGAGTACAACAATCATTTGAATCGAGTGGGAGTTGATCTTCCAGATAAGACAGTGATGGTTCTTCAAAGTCATTGCCACCAAGCTGTTAGAGCTTCGTGATGAACTATAACATATCAGGGATAGATATGATGATCCTTGAGGTATTCGCGATGTTTGACACCGCGAAAGTAGAAATCAAGAAGGAGCATCAATTGTTGATGGTTGGTAAAACCACTAGTTTCAAGAAGGGCAAGGGCATGAAGGGATACTTCATGAAACGGCAAATCAGCTGCTGCTCTAGTGAAGAAACCCAAGGTAAAACCCAAACCCGAGACTAAGTGCTTCTGTAATAAGGGGAACAACCACTAGAGCAGAATTACCCTAGATACTTTGTAGATAAGAAGGCTGGCAAGGTGGATAGAAGTATATTGCATATACATTGTGTTAATGTGTACTTTTCTAGTACTCCTAGTAGCACCAGGGTACTAGATACCGGTTCGGTTGCTAAGTGTTAGTAACTCGAAACAAAAGGCTACGGAATAAACGGAGACTAGCTAAAGGTGAGCTGACGATATGTGTTGGAAGTTTTTCCAAGCTTGATATGATCAAACATCGCACGCTCCCTCTACCAAAGAGATTGGTGTTAAACCTAAATAATTGTTATTTGGTGTTTGCGTTGAGCATAGACATGATTGGATTACGTCTATCGCAATACGGTTATTCATTTAAGGAGAATAATGGTTACTCTGTTTATTTGAATAATACCTTCAATGGTCTTACACCTAAAATGAATGGTTTATTAAATCTCGATCGTAGTGATACACATGTTCATGCCAAAAGATAGTAATGATAGTACCACCTACTTGTGGCACTGCCACGTAAGTCATATCGGTATAAAACGCATGAAGAAGCTCCATATTGATGGATCTTTGGGCTCACTCGTTTTTGAAAAGTTTAAGACATGCGAACCATGTCTATTGGTGTATATGCATGAAGAAACTCCATGCAAATGGACCGTTTTGACTCACTTGATTTTGAATCACTTGGGACATGCAAATCATACCACATGGGCAACATGACTGAAAAACCTCGTTTTCATTAAGATGGAACAAGATAGCAACTTGTTGGAAGTAACACATTTTGATGTGTGCAGTCCAATGAGTGCTGAGGCATGCAGTGAATATCGTTATGTTCTTACTTCACAGATGATTCGAGTAGATGTTGAGTATATTTACTTGATGAATCATGAGTCTGAATTATTGAAAGGTTCAAGTAATTTCAGTGTGAAGTTGAAAGATCGTCGTGACAAGAGGATAAAAGATCTATGATATGATCATAGAGATGAATATCTGAATCACGAGTTTGGCACAGAATTAAGACATTGTGGAAATTGTTTCACAACTGATACAGCCTGGAACACCATAGTGTGATGGTGTGTCCAAACGTCATAGTTGCACCCTATTGGATATGGTGCATACCATGATGTCTCTTATCGAACTGCCACGATAGTTTATGGGTTAGGCATTAAAGACAACCACATTCACTTTAAATAGGGCACCACGTAATTCCGATGAGATGACACCGTATGAATTATGGTTTAGAGAAACCTAAGTTGTCGTTTCTTAAAGGTTTGGGGCTGCGATGCTTATGTGAAAAAGTTTCAGGATTAAGCTCGAACCCAAAGCGGATAAAGTACATCTTCATAGGACACCCAAAAACAGTTGGGTATACCTCCTAATTCAGATCCGAAAGCAATATGAATTGTTTCTAGAATTGGGTCCTTTCTCGAGGAAAGGTTTCTCTCGAAAGAATTGAGTGGGAGGATGGTGGAGACTTGATGAGGTTATTGAACCGTCACTTCAACAAGTGTGTAGCAGGGCACAAGAAGTTGTTCCTGTGGCACCTACACCAATTGAAGTGGAAGCTTATGATAGTGATCATGAAGTTTCGGATCAAGTCACTACCGAACCTCGTGGGATGACAAGGATGCGTACTACTTCAGAGTGGTACGTAATCCTGTCTTGGAAGTCATGTTGCTAGACAACAATGAACCTACGAGCTATGGAGAAGCGATGGTGGGCCCGGATTCCGATAAATGGCTCAAGGCCATAAAACCCGAGAGAGGATCCATGGATGAAAACAAAGTGTAGACTTTGGAAGAACTACTTGATGGTCGTAAGGCTGTTAGGTACATATGGATTTTGAAAGGAAGACAGACAATGATGGTAAGTGTCACCATTGAGAAAGCTCGACTTGTCGTTAAGATGTTTTTCGACAAGTTCAAGAAGTTGACTACGATGAGACTTTCTCACTCGTAGCGATGCTAAGAGTCTGTTGGAATTATATTAGCAATTACTGCATTATTTATGAAATCTTGCAGATAGGATGTCAAAACATTGTTTCCTCGACGATTCTTGAGGAAAGGTTGTATGTGATACAACCGGAAGGTTTTGTCTATCCTGAAATATGCTAATAAGTATGCAAAGCTCCAGCAATCCTTCTGAGGACTGGAGTGAGCATCTCGGAGTTGGAATGTATGCTTTGATGATGATCAAAGATTTTGGGTGTATACAAAGTTTATGAGAAACTTGTATTTCCAAAGAAGTGAGTGGGAGCACTATAGAATTTCTAATGAGTATATGTTGTTGACATATTAATGATCAGAAATGACGTAGAATTTCTGGAAAGCATATAGGGTTATTTGGAAAGTGTTTTCAATGGAAAACCTGGATTAAGCTACTTGAACATTGAGCATCAAGATCTATAAGGATAGATCAAAACGCTTAATAGTACTTTCAAATGAGCACATGCCTTGACGTGATCTTGAAGGTGTTCAAGATGGATCAGTCAAAGAAGGAGTTCTTGCCTGAGTTGTAAGGTATGAAGTTAAGACTTAAAGCTCGACCATGGCAGAATAGAGAGAAAGGAACGAAGGTCGTCCCCTATGCTTAAGACATAGGCTCTACAGTATGCTATGCTGTGTACCGCACCTGAAGTGTGCTTTACCATGAGTCAGTCAAGGGGTACAAGAGTGATCCAAGAATGGATCACAGGACAGCGGTCAAAGTTATCCTTAGTAACTAGTGGACTAAGGAATTTTCTCAATTATGGAGGTGGTAAAAGAGTTCGTCGTAAAGGGTTACGTCGATGCAAGCTTAACACCTATCCGGATAGCTCTGACTAGAGATACCGAATACGTATAATGGAGCAACAATTTAGAATAGCTCCAAGTAGAACAGTTATTTGGAATAGCTCCAAATAGAACGTGGTAGCTGCATCTAGGAGATGACATAGAGATTTGTAAAGCACGCACGGATCTGAAAGGTTCAGACCCGTTGACTATAACCTCTCTCACAAGCATAACATGATCAAACCCAGAACTCATCGAGTGTTAATCACATGGTAAATGTGAACTAGATTATTGACTCTAGTAAACTCTTTGGGTGTTAGTCACATGGGGATGTGACCTTGAGTGTTAATCACATATCGATGTGAACTAGATTATTGACTCTAGTGCAAGTGGGAGACTGTTGGAAATATGCCCTAGAGGCAATAATAAATTGATTATTATTATATTTCCTTGTTCATGATAATCGTTTATTATCCATGCTAGAATTGTATTGATAGGAAACTCAGATACATGTGTGGATACATAGACAACACCATGTCCCTAGTAAGCCTCTAGTTGACTAGCTCGTTAATCAATAGATGGTTACGGTTTCCTGACCATGGACATTGGATGTCGTTGATAACGGGATCACATCATTAGGAGAATGATGTGATGGACAAGACCCAATCCTAAGCCTAGCACAAGATCATGTAGTTCGTATGCTAAAGCTTTTCTAATGTCAAGTATCATTTCCTTAGACCATGAGATTGTGCAACTCCCGGATACCGTAGGAGTGCTTTGGATGTGCCAAACGTCACAACGTAACTGGGTGGCTATAAAGGTACACTACGGGTATCTCTGAAAGTGTCTGTTGGGTTGGCACGAATCGAGATTGGGATTTGTCACTCCGTGTAAACGGAGAGGTATCTTTGGGCCCACTCAGTAGGACATCATCATAATGTGCACAATGTGACCAAGGGGTTGATAACGGGATGATGTGTTACGGAACGAGTAAAGAGACTTGCCGGTAACGAGATTGAACAAGGTATCGGTATACCGACGATCGAATCTCGGGCAAGTACCATACCGCTAGACAAAGGGAATTGTATACGGGATTGATTGAGTCCTTGACATCGTGGTTCATCCGATGAGACCATCGTGGAACATGTGGGAGCCAACATGGGTATCCAGATCCCGCTGTTGGTTATTGACCGGAGAACATCTCGGTCATGTCTGCATGTCTCCCGAACCCGTAGGGTCTACACACTTAAGGTTCGATGACGCTAGGGTTATAAAGGAAGCTTGTATGTGGTTACCGAATGTTGTTCGGAGTCCCGGATGAGACCCCGGACATCACGAGGAGTTCCGGAATGGTCCGGAGGTAAAGATTTATATATAGGAAGTCTTGTTTCGGCCATCGGGACAAGTTTCGGGGTCATCGGTATTGTACCGGGACCACCGGAAGGGTCCCGGGGGCCCACCGGGTGGGGTCACCTGCCCCGGGGGGGGGCACATGGGCTGTAGGGGGTGCGCCTTGGCCTACATGGGCCAAGGGCACCAGCCCCAAGAGGCCCATGCGCCTAGGGAACCCTAGAGGGAAGAGTCCTCAAGGGGGAAGGCACCTCCGAGGTGCCTTGGGGAGGATGGACTCCTCCCCCCTCTTGGACGCACCCCTTTCTTGGAGGAAGGGGAAAGGCTGCGCCTCCCCCCTCTCCCTTGCCCCTATATATAGTGGAGGGGAGGGAGGGCATCCATACCTAAGCCCTTGGCGCCTCCCTCCCTCCCGTGACACCTCCTCCTCTCCCATAGGTGCTTGGCGAAGCCCTGCAGGATTGCCACGCTCCTCCATCACCACCGCGCCGTTGTGCTGCTGCTGGATGGAGTCTTCCTCAACCTCTCCCTCTCTCCTTGCTGGATCAAGGCGTGGGAGACATCATCGAGCTGTACGTGTGTTGAACGCGGAGGTGCCGTCCGTTCGGCACTAGGATCATCGGTGATCTGAATCACGACGAGTACGACTCCGTCAACCCCGTTCACTTGAACGCTTCCGCTTAGCGATCTACAAGGGTATGTAGATGCACTCTCCTTCCCCTCGTTGCTAGTCTCTCCATAGATAGATCTTGGTGGCACGTAGGAATTTTTTTTGAATTTCTGCTACGTTCCCCAACAGGAGGTGGTACGAGAGGCATAATATATCGAGGGGGGAGGAGTGTGCGAGTACGAGAACGATGAAAAGAGTGGTGGGAGTGAGGCATGGACGGTGACAAGAGAAGAGGGGAAGCTTGTGTTTGTGCTAGGCACACCTGGCTAGAGAGGCATATCGATCGATGTGTGTCGTAAAGAAGGAGCTGGGGGGCCTACACACACCGTGGGTGAACGACCTAAAGTGAAAAGACGAATTTGCGCGATGGAGCTAGAGAATGCTGAGGGAGGGTGAGAGGGTTGCGGGCGTGTGCATGCACAAGAGAAAGTTAGCGCTAGCTACAAAGATAAGAGGGTTGTGTGGGTGTAAAAGAAGAATAGAGATCATATATACTTCATTATAAAAAGCGAATTCGGATATTTGAAGAATTTATCATAGTGTTTCAAACCGACGCATGTGTGAATATATATAACGGTGATACACATGGTTTGGTTATTAACATGTTATACTACATTTAATATATTTTATCTCTACTCTTATAAAAAAATGGAGTTGTTGATGATGGTGTGTCTGCCATCCTGCATTATAGGCCGTCCGATTTATATCTGGCGGATAGCAAGGAAACTATGATGGTTGAAGTTGGCAACAATCATGATTGTAGATTCTTATTGAAATAGACAAACGAATTCAAATTTAGTTCGAATTGCAGCGGTAGTATAGACATTTGGAATGCACTAAAATGTTGGTATGAGTAGGTTACATGCATTATACAGCAAGCAAACAAATTTAATCAGACATAACATGGATTCATACTCCCTCCTTCCATCTATATAGGGCGTAATGAGATTTTTAAGACCGCCTTTGACTATTGACAACATTAATAGTACATGACATGCACAATGTGAAAATTATATCATTGATAGAACCTTTCATAGGCGAATTTAACGGTGTGCTTTGTGTAAGTTGCATGTCATATATCATTGCTCTAATGTTTGGTCAAAGTTAGCATCGAAAAATGCATTAGGCCCTATATAGATGGAAGGAGGGAGTAGCTTTGAATAGCATTTGTATAGTAAAACGGGGCAAGACTCTCTCTTTGTGTGGTGTGAATAGTTTTATTTTTTCGTTTTCTTTTTGGTTAAGGGAAGTGCGAATTGATTTGGTACGTACAAGTACAATATTACAACACGTTAGGCTTGTCCCTAAAATTCAACCCGCGTCTTGTTATATCCCGAAAATTCAGATATCGTGCTCCCAAAACTGGCGCCTTCACAACCCACGCCTTGCTATCCCGAAATTACAACGCGCGCGAAAACTCCCTCCAGCTGCCAAATCCCGACACGTGAAATCCCCCTTCTAACCCTGAGCCAAAAGAGCTGCTAGTTCAAATCGGTGGGGGGTACTTTTGTAACACACCCTACATTTTGGACAAGCGCGTCCCTAAGTCATGCTTCACCCCCTCCCATCGCCCCCTTTTCGCCATTCGAAATCCCAGGCCGCCATAACCTCTCCGCTCCAGCCGCGAAACCCCACCCTCCTTCGTCTGCCATGTCACCGCTGCCCAGCCGGAGCCTCTTCCCCGACGACATCGTCCACTGCAACATCTCGATGTCCCTCGTCCACCTCCCCGAATGAGGATCCGTCGTCCATCTCGCCGTCCCGCTGGTTCAGCCGCCCCGTCCTCCACCTCTAAGGAGCTACTCCGACGATCGCCTCGTCTATCGCGGCTGCTCCATCCCCACAGCGCTGCCTTAACCTGCTCCACCGAAACCGCAACATCCTCACCGACTCCTCGGACGAAGCCGAGGCCTACTCGACGCCACCAAAGAGGTTGTACACTCATTGCATCACACCTTCTCCTTAACTCGACCTCCCAGCGCCGACGGTGCTCCATCCCGCACCCCCATGGAGTGGCTACCTTTAAGCCGGCGCCGCGGGAGACATCTCCACAGCGGCTCTCCCCCAGTGCAAGGCCCCTTCGGCGGCGGCGTCCATACCAGCAGGATCTGCTGCTGCTGCTCGGACTCTCGCTCGCTCGCTCGCGCTGCTACTGCTCCGGCTCTCGCTCGATCGCTCGCTCGCCCAGCTGCTGCTACTGCTCGCCCCCTCGCTCATGATGCTGCTTTGCTCTGATTAAGCCACATTTCAGTCGACTAAATTGACTTTTGGGTCAGTCGATTTTCATGGGTTGGGGGGGGGGGGCTCGCCGGAGTTAAGGAAGAACCACCCGCAGCGGGGACGGGGGCTCGCCGGAGAGGTACCCCACTATCTATCTTAGGGTTCAGGGCGGGGGGCGGGGGGCCTAGAGGGCTGGCCGGGGCGGCGGTGGCGAGTTGTTTCGGGGCAGCGAGGCGGCGCTGGGGCCGGCGGTTCGGCCGTGGTGGCTGGCGGCTCAGGGGGGTGCAGGTTGAAGATGAACTGCATGCCCTCCCTAAACTACATGTCAAGTGCCTCTCTGCTACCATTGCGTTCAGTTTCGACAGTAGCATTCATATTCCACGATAAATTTCAGTTTCGACAGTTAAGTTCAGAGTCAACAGTTTTTACCTCATCTGTTGTAGTCGGGTGGTTTTTGTGATGTTAATTTTACATCCATTTTACATCATCTATTGGAGATGCTATTAGAATCCCACTTGAGATTGACAATGTTTGTCTTGTGCTGCTTCAGCCTTGACGTCTTACGGCTCACCGGAGCTGCTCCAACGACAGAACGATCCATCACAACAGAGCAGTGCCCTGGACGCCGTCTACAGATTCCTTAGATCTTCCTCCACACCTCCGACAGCCACCTCTGCCTCAACTGCTTCAGTGACCAACCCAATGATGCTGAGGTCGACACGGCTACGACAAAGAGGTTGTACACTTGTTGCATCACTTATTAATATACATTCACGTCGATACATTAAGGCTATTTTGGTTCAACGGAAAAACGTCGATCCACTGGTTGTTACCATCACTCTAAATTTTTGCATGCTCTCCTTACATAATCTCACCATATTTTTTCCGTATGCTTGTCAGATATTATACACAGTCATGCTGAACATGTAGAGAAAAAGAGAAGAGTTTTGCATGGCAATACAATGTCATGCAGACATCGCTCCATGGTGGGTTCAATGGCAAACCCTCCCCACCCCCTCTCCGGATTGTAATCCAGAGGAAGATATCTGTTCTGAGGCAGATTCAAACACCTCTGACCACTCCTATTTACCCCAAGGTGTTTTCTCTACCTTGGCATGATGATGTTAGTCATATCATGCATATGTTGCCTTGCAGTGCCTACTTTTGACATCATATATGTCATCTTCTTAGTTTAGACATGTTGTGTAATGCCACATGTTTAGTTTCTATATCATATATGGGAATTATGAAGTCTCATGTCTTTTAGCCAGCCATAATATATGTGAAATGTGCAATGCCATCCTGTTTAACCAGGCATCATATATTTGAATGATATCTTGCCCATCCTTTTCTTCATTACATTTCCATTTGTCGACAATGTTTGTACATTAAACTACTCTTCCTGTGAATCAGCCATTTGGGTGGGAGATGGAAAAATCTGGAGTGCAAACAAGGCCTTCAGAGCAGACATTGCTACCTGTCAAAGCAGATCTCTTGTTGGGTCCCGATAGCTCCTCAGAGATGGATTCAGAGACATATGACCAGTCCTATTCCCCCACTGAGGTGTATGCTCTAACTTGACACGGTTATACTGCTCATATCATGCATACGGTGTCTTGCATTGCATAGTTTAGACATCATATACACAATATTCAACACCATGTTCTTAGTTCAGACATCATATCGAATGCCCTCTGTTTAGCATATAAATCACATATGTGAATTAAATGATGCGATCCTGATTACTTAGATAACATGTAGGTGAATTATGTCATGCGATCCTGTTTAGTTATTCATCATATCATTGAATTATGTTATGCTATGCTATCCAGTTTAGATAGACATCATATATGTGAAATTATGCCATGCTATCCGTTTTAGTTAAACAATATACATGTCAACTATTTCATGCCCTCTTTTTCCACACTATCTATTGCATCTGTCTCTCATACAATGTCTGTACATTCAACTATGTTTCCTATTTATTAGCCATTTGAATTGGAGCGGGTGATGCCAGTATCTAGCAGACTAAAAACACGGTCTTCAAATAAAACAATGCTACCTCTTGGTGGAGATAGCACCCTTGTACATGCACAAGAACCAGCCCTACCACACATAACCCAAACTCTCGCAGATTGTACCCCTACTACGATGGACAGAGAACCAGCTACACCCAATCTAACCCCAACCCCAGACGATAGTAACCCAGTTCCTGTTGACACAGCACCATCTCCACCACAGAGCTCCCAAACAAGATCAGTTAGTAAGGCAGCTCCAGTGCCCAAAGGGCCAGTACTATCATGGCGAACCCCAACTCCACCAGTTAGTACGCCTATTCCTGTGGAGGAAGCACAACCAGCTAGTCGTAGTTTAGCATCTATCGCATTTGATCTTGTTAAATCGTATGTGCATATCTTCCCATCTTGGAAATATTATACTGAAGATGAAGGAAAATGCCAGTTGCAGGTGTTTGTCCAGGAGTTATGTGTAAGTAATGTTATTCATGGCAATTACTTTGCTTCGTCCCATACATCCTACCTCCATGATGGTTATAATACAACAAATTTTCCCATTTTTTTCTATAGAGAAGGACCGATTTGGAAACTCAGGATGAGGTAACCTGTGCTAATACCTCTGCTATCTTCAAGAATGCTTGGTGGCAGTATCAGAATTACCTGAAGAAAACGTACTTCACCGGCAAACAAACTCATCATATTCCCTTACGTTCTCCTGAGACACATTTACTCGACGATGACTGGGAACGCCTTGTTCTGTACTGGTCCCGAACCAAGAATGTGGTAAGGTCTATGAGCTCATTTTCTATTTTTAAGTATTATATTCTTGCGTCTTACTGTACTTTGTTCATGTAGAACAAGTGCCTAAACCTGAAGAACAACTGTTCTAATTTAAGATTCCATTGCTATCATAGTTCAAAAAAGCGCTAGGCGTTAATTGTGCATTTTGCCACCGCCTTGCGCTTTACTGACCAAAGTGCATGCTTATGTGCAGTTATGCACAGATTATGCGTAGTTATGCGCAATGCGTTTTGCCAACGCCTAGAGCCTAGGCATGCTTAAGCGCTCGCTTAGGCGCGCCTTTTTTAACTATGATTGCTTTGCTCTTGTATCACCGTATTTACTCATAGAAACCTATTTTTAAATTGAAGGATCCAATCGAAACTCCAATGGCACAGCAGGTATGTTCACGCATGTTTCTTTAACAAGTTTGCTCTTATCAATAGCTCCGTTGATTTCAATTTCAATTGTGTATACAGTTGACTTTCATATCATGCACATTACTATCATCAGAACAGAGCCAATAGTGTTGTTGTACACGTAGACCTGTGGTACCCATCTGAAATCTTGTTGTGTCGTGTAGTTTCCCACGCTTTGTATCTTTCACTGTTGCTTTGTCTTGAACTGATATGATTTGAACCGTGTCTCTATTTTGATTTGGCAAGACAATGCAGTGACCATAGGACATAGATATATGTTTGTTTGATGCCTTGGAAATAGAAGGCTTGGTAGTTTAATCCTGTCCACCTTACTAATGAACTGGTTCACCGAAATGAGTTTCATATACTAGTACATGCTAAACTTGTTATGTGTCTGCTTGTTTCTTCTTTTAGAATGCTGACAGAATATTGGGGAAGAGTGCCTTATTAAGCAATGGTAAAGGAAGTAATGCAGATAAGGTTCAGGATAGTGACACATCCTTGTTGGTCTCCAACAAAGCTAATAAAATAGCTAAGGAAGACTATCTTGAAGATAGCGAGACAACCCCAAAGTCCTGTCTTAGTTTAGTGTTCGAGTTACTCGCCACTACCGCTTGCACAAGATATTCAAACTCACTGTCTGAATCAGTTCGGTTTCTTGAGTCTCAACTACAAGCTGAAAGACATCGATCAGTTGTGCTGCCACAAGAAGCGGAAGGACTGCGGAAGTCCCCGGAGCATTCAGATGCATACTTTCTGGTGCAACAGCAAGCGTTGGAGGATTTTAGCGCCAAACAGGACAAAGCTAATCAGCTTGCCAAGCTTATTGCCAGCATGATGGATACCCAGGATAACGTTTCTTGAGCTCTTCTGAAGTTGTTTCAGTTATGCTCTTGTTTTGCTGCCGCGTTTATTTGCACTGCTGGCCAATTTTGATGGCCAGTGTATGTAATGTGCTGCTTTGTTCCCTATATTTGCACTAGTGGCGAACTTTGATGCCCAGTGGATGTAATATGTGTAATAGCGGTAATAGGCTAGCGTTAATTGCTTGCTTATTTATTTCCTTATTGTCTTGTTTAGTTGTTTGCTTGTAGTCACTGTTGTTCTTTTTCTGTTTTTTCTAGTGGCCACAATAGCCTATTTTTGGTAACTAGGCCAAAATAATCATGGGCCTTCTACGGGCCGTATGATCCATGGGCCTTCGTCCGGCCGTAGGATCCATCGGCCTACTATACGGGCCTTATGGTCCATGGTCCTTCTACGGGCCGTAGGGTCCATGGGCCTTCTACGGGCCATACGATCCATGGGCCTTCTACAGGACGTACTATCCATGGGCCTCATACGGGCCGTAGGATCCATGGGCCTACTACGGGGCGTATCATCATTTCGTCAATCATGGGCCGTACTATTCGTGGACCATAACGGGTCGTTAATAGGCCGTATTTGATAACTCTATGAAAATAGCCCAACGTTTTTTTACATGAAAACGACCCAATGTATTAACGGTCTGCAAACGGGCCGACTGTAATGAAGGGCTGAATTTGGCCCACAAGCAGAAAATGACAGTAACGGGCCATATGTAACTGAATGCTGCAAATGAGCCCAAGAATCAATGGGCCCTGAGAAGGCCGAAAGATAACTTGGGCTGGAAACGGCCCAATGGAATAACAAGTCGTTAATGGGTATAAAGTGATACACTGTTCATTACGGGCCAGTTTCATCACGGGCCGTTAATGGGCCAAGAGTTACAAAGGTCCTCATATGGGCCGAAAGAAGTCATGGGCCACACATGTGCCGGAAGTTAAAACGGGCTGAATCATATTGGACGGACCAGATGACGCTAATGGGCCTAATTCGGAAAGGGCGTAACGGGCCCTGGGTTAGCGGGCTGTAAATGGGCTATATGCGAACAGGCCGTTAACAGGCTTTCCATGGGCCGGCCCGCCACCTTTTGACCAAGTCAAACGGGTCGGCCTTTTCACAGGAATGGGCCTTTGTTGGGCTGTGCCACATGTCGCCGTATCATAGGCGCCTTCGGTCCAATGAGCGGATGACATCTGTCCCAACGGTGAGCCGACATGTGTCTCCTCCAGCCAATGATGATTATACACGTGGAAAATCCCCATTGGTCGGGGCTGTTAACGGGTTAACGGATCCAAAACCCGACTCGGTAGCTTAAGGCGTTCCGTTACGGTGGATGCCACATGTCGGTCACCCTTGACGAAAGCACTTCTGTGACGCGCCATTTATCATCATGGAAGTGGACACTTCCGTGATGATAATTTTGGTAATGTCATGGAACACTTCTACGACAGCACATGTATGACTATCTTGATTCTGTCATAAATTTGTCATGGATGTACATGCATGACAAAAATGCGACCTACTGTGACAAACATGTATCATCACGGAAGTGTATTTTTTTGTAGTGGTGATAGTCGGATTAAGGGTGATCTCATCGGCTAGCAACTCACGAGGATCCAATTGAGTATGAACAGCCGGATCTTCAGGTGCTTCAGTTTCAGAGGTGGGAGTTGGCATGGCCGGCTCAGGTGCAGGAACCTTCGGGTCATCTGACGGCTTAATCACCTTGGTCTTCTTGGATTTGGCTTGACCGCTAAGAGAAGTTTTATGAGACAGTTAGTGTAAGAATGCAGTTTTTAAAGATACAGATGAAAGCTGATTTTTCCTTACCCAGGAGCAGTTTTGAAAGCCGGAAACTGAGTCTGAGATGAGTCGCCAGAAGAGCGAGAAACCTCCTGTAAAAGGTAAAATAAAGTCAGTGAGGCAAGGGAATAGATTCATTAATGAAGCAAAAGATGAAGATGAAAGAAATCGCATTCGGGCATTTTCGAGGAGTTTGTGGTAAAACGGAAGGCGGTTCATCGTCGTCATTATTCCGGGCCTGACGGCGGCTCTCATGTTGCTGCTTTTTCAAAAGAAAATGAGGGTCCAAATAAGCCAAAGGGTGCGAAAACCTTACTTTTCGGGTTACTAGTCAAAGTTTCTGTCTTGGCAAATGGGCTGAGTTGGAGGAAATAGTTACCTCTTCTTCTATGGCCTGGCTGGCCCCCATGTCGTCCTGGCAATAGTTAGTGTCAATAAGGTTATTAAAAACTGACCAAGGGAGTCAAGGGCTACCTCTGACTCAGTATCATCGTCAAGCTTTAACAGGTCCGAAGTAGTGCTCCTTTTCTTCTTGGACCTCCGGGTCGTCTTCCGGGCGGCTATGGCGGCGGCTCTAGCCTTCTTGGCAGCTTCATGGTCATACTTGGCCTTACAGAAGTCGGATTTGGCCTGTAAACAAATAAACGGGATAAAAGGTCATGCAAGTATTTAAAACTACTGAGGAAAATACAAAAAGAGAAAGAGGTCAGGGGTTTTTCACCTCTGGTGCCGGGATAAGTTTGCAGAAGGGGTTTAACCCAACCTTACTTCAGTCCTCATATTTTCCATTCACAAGGATGGTTGACATTGCAACAATGTCTTTTTTAGTTAGTTGTACAGAGCTGTGACGCAGAGAGTCATTTGGGCCTCCGCCATACTCATACATCAATTTGGATCGGCGGCTTAGAGGGATGATCCGCCACGAGATCCAGCAACGAGTCAAGTCAACTCCGGTTAAGCCATTTCCCAATAAGGCATTAATCCTTTTAATAGATGGAATAAGTCTTGCGTTCAGCAGCAGTAAGTTTATCAGGGAGCGCAAACTTGGAATCCAGACGCTCCGCGCGATAACCCGGCAGTGGTTTTTCATTGGCTGGAGACGTATCTTGGCAATAGAACCAGGTCTGATTCCAATCTTTGGGATGAGTCGGTAAGATTATTAAGGGAAAGACAGCACCCTGTCGGCACTAAATTGAGATTCCACCAAGTTACAAGATAGGGCCATTGGTACACTCATTCTGGCGATTCAGATAAAAGTACTCTCTAAAGAGTTCTACAGTCGGCTCTTCTTGAAGATACACCTCACAGAGAACTTGAAATTGCAGATGTTGGATATGGAATTGGGTCCAAGGTCTTGAGGGTGAAGTTTGAAAAAATTAAGGACGTCTATGAAGAACTTTGAGCCGGGTGGTGAAAAACCCTGATTCATGTGGTCAGTGAAGACAATAACTTCACCGTCTTTGGGATTAGGCCGTTCCTTGTCCGGGTCAGGAGCACGATAAGACATAACGTTTTTCTCTGGCAAAAATCCAATGGTGACAAACTCTTTCAAGTTATCCTCAGTTACTGTGGAGGGGACCTAGTTGCAGACTGTCGGTGCTTTTGACGGCATGATGAAAAAGGGGAAGCTGAAAAGAAAGTAATTTGCTGGTTCAATTTATTTGATGAAGTTACAGGTTCATGATCATGATACAGATGAATCATGGCGGCTTAAATAAGGGCTAATGACATATAAAGGAAAGCCAGAGTCATAAGCCGCCATGACTAAAGATATTCAAAGGATGCAAGAAATAGAAAATGGCTAAGTGTTGGCACAAACAATTTTACTAAGCTGTAATTATTATTTTGGATCAAATGGTCGCTCCGAAAAGAAAATATTCTAGACCTAAAAATCTAGTACAGATGAGTTCGTGAGTTATAATGAGGCATCTATACAGAAAAAAGGGATCTACTGGTATAAAAAATGGACGGAAAACAACTACCGCACGAGTTATGTGTTTCTTTCTGGATCAGAAGAGGCTGCGGAGGAATAACTACAAGAAGATCCATGATGAACAACAAAGAACACCGATGAACTCGCAACCCTAATACAAATCTAAGTGCGTGAAAAAGAAGGAACTTACAAGATGCAGATCAACTACGAAGAGTCGCCGTGGTTCTCCGGACGAGCTCAGGGTGATGCAGCGGCGATGTTGAGGGCAACAGTGAGTGCTACGGCAGCGGCGGAGCTCAATAAGCAAAGAGGTAGCGAGAAGATGGAAGGAAGAAGAAGAAAGAAGAAGGGCCGACCAAGCCTATTTATAAGGGGATAAGTGAACAGGCAGGCGCGCAAATTGAGGAAGACCAAAATAATGATTATCCAGCTAAATGGATGCCTCGATTCTTGGAAGACATTAAAAGATAAAAGATCTGTTGAAGATGACGTATAGCAGGCTTTCATGTTTTCAGAAGATGACATCATGGCGGGTTACATAGTTTTTTAAGATAGAGGAACATGGATTTTGTCTAAGTGTTGAAGATTGACAAAGAACAAAGTCCAAGTCAACCTAGGGCCTAATGTTGGGGATATAGCTAGCAGGTGTGACCCGCCCAGGAGGGGCCGGGTCAACCCCAATGGCGGGTTACAAAAGAAGCCCATTAATATTCAAGGTGATAGTCTATTAAGACTTGTGGAAGGCCTAAGCCCAGAGGCGGCTTAAGGCCCAATATTGTAAACCGCCGTATGTAAAGAAAGACTTGTAAAGAAAGGCATATAAAAGAAGCCACTGAGCCGGACACGTTTTATGAGCCGATCGTGACTCTGTAGGCTGCCAGGCATCAACCCGTGTATATAAGTGGATGACCCTGTGGCGGCTTAGGACAAGAAACAAGAGATCGATAGCCAAGCTAGTGGATTCGCTCCTTGGTCATCGAAACCTAGCAATACAACATCAACTGGACTAGGCCTTACCTTCACAGTAAGGGGCCGAACCAATATAAACCTCTTGTATCCTTTGTCCCGATTAACCCCTTTAAGCTTCCTAGTTGCGATGGCCCTACGACTAAGTCCTTTCGCTAGGACATCTGTCGTTTCAATTCCACGACAGTTTCCCCTTTGGTCCTTGCTCTCCATGGCTTGGGAGGGGCAAGAGCCCCTCCGAGATTGGATCTGTCTATCTGTCTCTCTCTATTTCTGTGTTCTAGATTCTGCCCTTTCACCGTTTCTTATATTACCAGAGATCCGTAACTCCAATTGGGCTAAATTTTGGACACGATTTTTATCTGTATATTAGCTTTCTTGCGGCGAAAGAAGGGCACAAACCGCCTTACGAGGTGGCCACGAGGGTTAGGGGCGCGCCCCCTGCCTCGTGGGCCCCTCGAGCATCGCCTCGCATTGATTTCACTTCCCAAAATTCACATATGTTCCCAAAAAAAATCTCCGTCAGTTTTATCCCGTTTGGACTCCATTTGATATGGATTTTCTGCGAAACAAAAAACATGCAACAAACAGGAACTGGCACTAGGCACTGGATCACTATGTTAGTCCCAAAAATAGTATAAAAAGTTGCCAAAAGTATATGAAAGTCATATAATATTGGCATGGAACAATCAAAAATTATAGATACGACGGAGACGTATCATCATCCCCAAGCTTAATTCATGCTCATCCTCGAGTAGGTAAATGATAAAAAAGAGAATTTTTGATGTGGAATGCTACCTAGCATAATCTTGATCATGTAATCTAATCATGGCATGAATATTAAGACACGAGTGATTCAAAGCAATAGTCTATCATTTGACATTAAGACAATAATACTTCAAGCATACTAATAAAGAAATCATGTCTTTTCAAAGTAACATGGCCAAAGAAAGTTATCCCTACAAAATCATATGGTCTGGCTATGCTCCATCTTCACCACACAAAATATTCAAATCATGCACAACCCCGATGACAAGCCAAGCAATTGTTTCATACTTTTGACGTTCTCAAACCTTTTCAACTTTCACGCAATACATGAGCGTGAGCCATGGACATAGCACTATAGGTGGAATAGAATATGATGATGGAGGTTGTGTGGAGAAGACAAAAAGGAGAAAGTCTCACATCGACGCGGCTAATCAACGGGCTATGGAGATGCCCATCAATTGATGTCAATGTGAGGAGTAGGGATTGCCATGCAATGGATGCACTACGAGTTATAAGTGTATGAAAGCTCAAACTGGAAACTAAGTGGGTGTGCATCCAACTTGCTTGCTCATGAAGACCTCGGGCATTTGAGGAAGCCCATCATCGGAATATACAAGACAAGTTCTAAAAATGAAAATTCCCACTAGTATATGAAAGTAATAACTCAAGAGACTCTCTATATGAAGAACATGGTGCTACTCTAAAGCACAAGTGTGCTAGAAGGATATTAACATTGCCCCTTCTCTCTTTTCTCTCATTTTTTTTATTTTTTTCTCTTTTTTTATTTTTTTCTTTTTTTGTAGGATTATTTGGCCACTCTTTTTTGGGGGCTTCTTTGGCCACTTTTATTTTGATAACCTCACATGGGACAATGTTCTAATAATGATGATCATCACACTTTTATTTACTTACAACTCTATTACAACTCGACACTAGAACAAAGATATGACTCTATATGAATGACTCCGGCAGTGTACCGGGTTGTGCAATGATCTAGCGTAGCAATGACATCAAAAAACGGACAAGCCATGAAAACATCATGCTAGCTATCTTCCGATCATGCAAAGCAATATGACAATAAATGCTCAAGTCATGTATATGATGATGATGGAAGTTGCATGGCAATATATCACGGAATGGCTATGGAAATGCCATAATAGGTAGGTATGATGGCTGTTTTGAGGAAGATATAAGGAGGCTTATGTGTGATAGGGAGTATCGTATCACGGGGTTTGGATGCACTGGCGAAGTTTGCACCAACTCTCGAGGTGAGAAAGGGCAATGCACGGTACCGAAGAGGCTAGCAATGATGGAAGGGTGAGAGTGCGTATAATCCATGGACTCAACATTAGTCATAAAGAACTCACATACTTATTGTAAAAATCTACTAGTCATCAAAACAAAGTACTACACGCATGCTCCTAGGGGGATAGATTGGTCGGAAAAGACCATCGCTCGTCCCCGACCGCCACTCATAAGGAAGACAATCAATAAATACCTCATGCTCCGACTTCATCACATAACGGTTCACCATACGTGCATGCTACGGGAATCACAAACTTCAACACAAGTATTTCTACAATCCACAACTACCCACTAGCATGACTCTAATATCACCATCTTTATATCGCAAAACTACTGCAAGGAATCAAACATATCATATTCAGTGATCTACAAGTTTTATGTATGATTTTATGACTAACCATGTGAATGACCAGTTCCTGTCATCTCTCTAAATTGATATAATTGAAGCAAGAGAGTTTAATTCTTTCTAGAAAAGATATGCCCACACTCTAACAAATATAAGTGAAGCAAAAGAGCATTCTACAAATGGCGGGTTTCTATGTGAAGAGAAACATGCAATCCAAACTTCAAGAGATAAAAGTGAAGCACATGAAGCATTCTATAAAGCCATACTCAAAAGATATAAGTGAAGTGCAATGAGCATTCTATAAATCAACCAAGGACTATCTCATACCAGCATGGTGCATAAAAGAAAAGTGAAAACTAAATGCAAAATATGCTCCAAGATTTACGCATATCATGTGACGAATACAAATATAGCTCCAAGTAAAATTACCGATGATTGTTAGAAGAAAGAGGGGATGCCTTCCGGGGCATCCCCGAGCTTGGTTGCTTGGGAGTCCTTGAATATTTCCTTGGGGTGCCTCGGGCATCCCCAAGCTGAGGCTCTTGCCACTCCTTATTCCTTCATCCATCGTGATCTCTCCCAAAACTTGAAAACTTCAATCACACAAAACTCAACAGAAAGCTCGGTGAGATCCGTTAGTATAATAAAGCAAATCACTACTCTAAGTATTGTTGCAAACCAATTCATATTTTGTTTTTGCGTTGTAGATATTGTAATACAACTTTTCATGGCTTAATACACTGATAGAAATTGATAGTTTCATCAAAACAAGCAAACTATGCATCAAAAACAGAATCTGTCTTAAACAGGACAGTCTGTAGTAATTTGAACATTTACCATATCTCTGCTACTCCAAAAATTCTGCAAAAATTAGGAAAAAGAAACAATTTGTATAGAAAGACGGTGCAAAAAAGTTTCAGAACCGTTTGACGTCCAGCAAAAAATTTAAAATCGCGCACTACAACCAAAGTTTCTGTTCTTCACCACACAAACCAACAAGCAATGTAAATATCCTAAAGGCAAATCTTGGCACATTATTTTTATAATACAATGGAATTTTACAAGGGGATACTTATTTTTGTTGAAAAGTTTCTCTAATCAAGATTCACAAAGTTTCCGTGAGCATGAACAAAGTTCAAGGAGCTCCCCCACTTCAACAATGCTTGTCTCTCTCACTTTCACTTTCCTTTTTGAAAAGTTTTGGGTTCCCCTCTTTATTTTTTTGTTTTTAAACTATATAAAAGCACTCAACAAAAATAAATGACTCTCTAAAACTTCCGGGTTGTCTCCCTGGCAGCGCTTTCTTTAAAGCCATTAAGCTAGGCATATAGTGCTCAAGTAATGAATCCACCCGGATCCCAAGGTATATCAAAACCAATTTTAATTAACAATGATTTGTGATTTAGTTGTGAGCACAAAGTAACATATATCATGCAACAACAAAGTCTAACTCTCTTCCTATGCATCGGCATGTCATAAAAGAACAATTCATGCACACATAGTAAAGGCCAATGCATAATATAAGAAGTTTCTTGCAATTTTATCATATTGGAAACATGGAGTGGCGGAGATGTAGTTACTCTCTCATAATAATTGCAAGTAGGAGCAACAAGCACATGCATATTATATCTATCAAAATCATCATGTGTAGTAGTAAAACGCAACCCATCAATATAATCCTTAATAAGGGCAAACTTCTTAGATATAGTGTAGTTGGGAGAATTCAAAAAGATAGTAGGACTATCATGTGTGGGTGCAATAGCAACAATTTCATGTTTGATATAAGGAACTATAGCAAGTTCATCTCCATAAGCATAATTTATATTGGCATCTTGGCCACAAGCATAGCAAGCATCATCAAAAAGGGATATTTCAAAAGAATCAACGGTGTCATAACAATCATCATAGCAATCATCCTTCGGTAAGCACGAAGGGAAATTAAACAATGTATGAGTTGAAGAGTTACTCTCATTAGAAGGTGGGAACGGGTAGCTAATCCGCTCTTCCTTCTTTTGTTTTTCGCTCTCCTCATCATCTTTTTCATCCAATGAGCTCACAGTTTCATCAATTTCTTCTTCCATAGACTCCTACAAAATAATAATCTCTTCTCGGACAGCGGAGACTTTCTCAATAAATTCATCAAATTCATAATTGTATTTATAATTCGCATAGCAATATTTAAGGATGGCTAAATTTTCAGGTCTATAAACTGTATCATCAAAATCTTCAAACTCTTTAAACAAAGATTCAGTTTCATAAGTACCCATAAAAGCAACAAATTCTTCTATTCGTTCCACATCATAGTAATCATATATACCATTAGCATAAGAAGCTAAGGTTTCATTATCATTAAATTCACATGAAAAGGGAAGGTATGGAGCCTTCATCCTAGATCAACAAGTATAATCATATATCAAGCATAATTGCCGAGCATACCAATGCAACATATAAATTTGATCCCATAGTAGTTTCTCTTTTTGAGTCAAGCGATAATCCCTAAAGTATTCACGTTGATCCAACGTTACTCCCATTATAAAGTTGAATGGGGTTTTCTTAGGATTATCAAAGTAGTACATAATATCTTTCACATAATGAGCATCAAGGGTTTTAGGAGGTTCCCCATCTCCACGAGTAGCAAGTAAACCTATTTTTTTGGTATTTCGTGTTCCATATCCATAACTAAAGATAGAGAACAAATTAGAATAGAAAATAAAAAATACTTAGTGATAAAGCAAACAAGCACACACGAGAATATTCACCCCACGCTATAACTCCCCGGCAATGGCGCCAGAAAAAGGTCTAGATAACCCACAAGTATAGGGGATCATGTAACATCCCAAATTTTCAATTTGGAATGTTATACATTAGATCACCATTGCATATCATAATTTATTGGCTTTTGGTTTTGATCCTAGAAATTCTACACAACTCAAGGACCCACGGAGAGAGTTGGGGATTTCGTTATTTTCATATTTGAGTTTCTCAAATTTTGAGAATAGGATCCTTTGATTTTAATTATTTTATCATCAATTATTTCTATTACAAAAATATGAGAGAGGGAATAAAATGAATTTCCCAAAATAAAGAAATATTGAGGATTTAATAATAAAATCAAATAAGATTTTATTTCGGAGTTTTTCGATATTTTATTTGAATTTAGGAAAAATGTGTGTTTTTCAAAATTGCATTTAGGCCCCAAATAAATGTTCACCTTGTGCGGCTTGATTTTAGAAGCCGGGGAAAATTTATTTCGAGATTTTTGGAGTCCGTTTAGTATTTCTTTTATTTGTTTTTCTGCGCGAAATAATTTAAAAAAACGCAATCGACCTACGGGCCGTGTCCGACCTGGACACCAGGCCCGTCCGGGCTTTATAAGCCGGGGAGCCCAGCACGTGAGCCTCCCCAAACCCTAGCGCGTCGCCCCCGCCACAGCCGCCCCACGCCGCCGCCGCCGCCGACCGCCGCCGCCGCTGCCGACCGCCACCGCCGGAGCCCTGCCGTCGCCGCCGGAGCCTCGCCGAAGTTGCCGGGTAGATTTTTTTTAGACGCCGTTTTTTTCTATTTTTCCCGAAAAACCGTTCGATTTTTTTCGACAGTTTTGTTCGTTTTTTAGTTTCGGTTTTTTTTAAATAGACCGATTTTTCCGATTTATTTAAATAGCGAGCGTTCGTTCATTCGTTCATTCTAGCAAACGTTCGTCGTTTTTTTTCTTTTCTCGGATTAAATCCGCGATTTTTCTGATCGCGATTTCTGATCCGATTTTCGTTTTAGTATAACTTTTCGCTTGTTTATCGGAATTAGGCGATTCAAGCGCCTGGAGTTTCGTCTCGAAACCCTCTATCCGTTTAACCAACTTAAACAAGTTTTTCACTATAAAAATTGCCCTAGATCCAGAATAGTAAACGAAGCCTGTTTCTTTTGCCGTTTGACTTTCGTTGCTTCATTTGATTTGATTCTTTTTGCAAACCGGAGTTCTTAAGTTGAACTTTCTGGTTAGATCTCTTATTTGAGTTTTACCTATGCATTAGATCAATGTCTAGGTTTCGCGGATAATCAGCAAGGCAAATAACACTTTGATCATACCTCCTACTACCCAGTTTTATTGCATTAGATCAATCCTCAAACATTGCATGATTAGGGTCTAATTAAATTGTGGGATGGGAAGTAGTTGAGGTAGTACCTATTACCTGTTGTGTTATCAAACCTTTGGGAGTTACTTCTACGTTTGCCTATTATGCCATGCTATGCTAGTAGACGTGGATTGGGTGAGTGATATCCATGACAGATGTGAGTTTGTTAAATTAATGGTTTATCTAAGGTGGCAACTTAAACACACATCTGGGTGGATTGAGGTACCTAGGAATTCCAAGATTGCCTATTTTTCTTTATGGACCGCCACCCAGGCCCAAAGGGATCATGAGATTTTTCATACTAGAAACTTCCGTGTGCAGCCACAAGCTATTATGGGCTCTAGCATAGTTGATTAAGTCGTGCAAACTCTTACAGGGTAGACTAGCAGATGTAGGGGAAAGTAGGTGTAACGGTCTATCCATCGTAAGGTGCTAGTGCTTCTGAAAGACTATGTCTCGGTCATCCGTCTTCTCAAACACCTTGTAGTGCGAGAAACCAAACGGAGGCGATCGAGTCTTGTGGGGAAAAGTGTGCAAACCTCTGCAGAGTGTATAAACTAATCATGGTTAGCCGTGTCCCCGGTCATGGACATCTTGAGTATCTAGTACCTAGATTTTCATGTGAATCCCAACATGTTACTCTAAATTAATTTTGTTGGGTTTTGTTTAATGATGATGCTTAATTGGGATTGAGAATGTTGTCAACCATTCTCAATGTTTAACAACTACCATGATAGTTAAATAAAATTTATTCCTTTGCAGTAGGGAAAAATTGGCTTTACGCAAAACTGTAACCATAGAGCTTTCCACCAGCCAAATGTGCATATAGTATAACTGTTTCATTCCTTTACTCTCTATGTGTTACTTTGCCAGCATATTCCATGTGCTGACCCATTTTTGGGCTGCAACGTTAATGTTGCAGACTTTTCAGACGATGATTAAGGTGCTTTAGGTCGTGGTTCTATACTCAGTGATGCCGTTGGAGTTGATGGACTCACTTATCTTCTAAGCCTTCCGCTGTTATCGTTATTAGATGGCCTTAAGCCATATTTATTGTAATAAGTTCTCTATTGAGACACTCGATGTAATAACTGTGTGATTGCTACTCTGTTATAAATCCTTCAAGTACTGTGTGGTGTCAGCATTACTGATCCAGGGATGACACGCTGACTGTAGGACACGACCACTAAGCTAAAGACCTAGAACATTATTCACTCTCTTCTCTTCTGACCTCTCATCTTTTCTACTCTTTAGGATGGCGGATGCAAGGAACAAGTTCACGCAACCGGATGAAGATACACCCTTTGGACGTCACTTGAAGGAAGCCACTAGATACCTGAACATAGGAGTACCAAGCTTCACCGGAACCTACAACGCCACTTTACCTGAAGAAGAGCACTGGATGATTCAAGTTCAAGTTCCAGGAAGGACGTTCATGCCAGTCACTGAGCCCATAGAGTTTTCTTTTGATGCACCAACTTGGAGTCTAGGAAAGAGCATGGTAGCTCACATCGCCATGGGACGCATTGGAGAAGTCTACCGCAATGATCTCAAGGATACTATCTACCAGATTTGTGGGCGCCGAGATGAGCACTGGGAGATGATCAGCACCAGAAAGGATAGACCAATTGCATCTTTTATCCAGGAATTAAACCAGCACATTTGACGTCAGGAGAACCAGATGTGCGCCGACATGATAGACCTGAAGAAGGCAAGGACAAAAATCAAGGAACTGGAGGAAGAACTCAAGGCTACACGTGAAGATTATGAAGAGGAAATAGAAGTATTAGTGGAGAAGAATGACGATCTGATCAAGAAGATCGGAATATTCATGGGAGGCCCTACGCCAGTAGAAGAAGACGAAGAACCCAAGGAGATTCGCCCGGAAGACTACATCATCATCGACGACACCGACTCGGATCCAGATGATAGCGATGATGACTATGTTGATGAAGCCGGAGCAGATATCATGGAGTATGCAACCGAATAATATTTCTAGTAGACCACCTCATCAGTAGTAGTAGTCCACCATGTAAATACAGTAGTCCGAGCACTTTTGCGATAGTTAAATCGAATGTATGCCCTTGTTTGATTGAATGAAGTGAATTGTTTGCTTTTGCCTCATGTGCATATGGGTAGTGTTTTCTCTTTAGACCCCCTCTATTCTTAAATCTCATCTTTTCTAAACCCTCAGATGCCTCCGAGACGTGACCCCATATTTACCTTTCCACCGGAGCTCACCCAGTTGATCCAGCAGTAGAACACATTGATGCAGTTGCTAGTCCAGAATCAGAATCAAGGGAACAACAACAACCCACCACCACCACCACCACCTGTTGATCACTTAGCCCGTTTTCTTAGGCTGAATCCGCCGGTGTTTTCCAGTAGCACCGAGCCGATAGTAGCAGATGATTGGCTCCGCAAGACAGCTAGAGAGTTGACCATAGCAGGATGCACATATGCGGAGAAGGTGAAGTTTGCCGCACATCAACTTGAAGAACCCGCAGCATCATGGTGGGAGAATTTCACAGCCACTTTCCCTGTTGACACTGTCACTTGGGACCAGTTTCAGCAGGATTTTCAAACTGCCCATGTTTCAGCAGGAGCTATGGCCATGAAGAAGTGAGAGTTTCGCAATTTGCACCAAGGAGGACGGACAGTTGGCCAGTATGTGGAGGACTTTAGTAAATTAGCATGTTATGCCCCAGATGACGTTGCTACGGATGCAGCAAAGTAGGAGAAGTTTCTGGAAGGACTGAATGATGAGTTGAGCATGCAGTTGATGGTAGCAACCTTCAACAACTACCAGGAGTTGGTAGATCATGCTCTTATGATTGAAGGGAAGCAGCAGCAAATTGAAAATCACAAGAGGAAGTATGCACAAGGAAAGTACAATTCAGGAGCTCAGCAGAAGCCGCGATTTACCCCTAGATCGGGAGGACATTTTTAGCATACCCATGGAGGAGGTACCTCGCACAATCTCAATGGCACCAAGAATGGTAATGGTAATGGAGGAAGCAACGGCCAGAACCATACCAAGCCGTCAACCCCAGCCAAGAAAGACCTGAGCCATGTCACTTGCTTTAAGTGTCAGAAGACCGGACATTATGCCAATGAATGTCCTGAAGGCCAGAATGGCAATGGAAGCTCTGGGAAGAAGCCGAACCCTTTCAACAGGCGACAGGTGAACCACATTGACGTGGAGGAGGTTGAAGAGCAGCCGGATGCAGTAATCGGTAAGTTTTTGGTTAAGTCATTTACTGCACTCGTTCTTTTTGATACTGGTGCATCGCATTCATACATATCAAGGGGATTTGTGGATAAGTATAACTTGTCCACTAAGGTTCTTAGGACACCTATGCTAGTAAGCTCACCAGGAGCGGAGTATATGGCTAGCCAAGGATGTTTTCAAGTGCCATTGAGTATAGGTAGGCATGTGTTTCCCTCAGATTTAATCATTTTGGAATCACAAGGATTGGATGTAATTCTGGGTATGGATTGGCTGTCGATGTATGGAGGAAACATCGATTGCGCCAGTAAGTCGATCTTGCTTACCACCCCAGAAGGGAGAAGGATCAAGTATGTATCCCGACATGTGCCAAAAGGGACTCAAGTAAATTGTTTAACAGGAGTTGTGCAGGAGGAAGTACCAGTGGTAAGGGATTTCCCTGACGTATTTCCAGAAGAGTTGCCAGGCATGCCACCGGATAGAGATATTGAGTTTTTGATTGAGCTATTGCCAGGCACAGGGCCAATATCAAAGAGACCAGACAAGATGCCCGCAAAGGATTTGGTGGAGATTAAGAAGCAGATTAAGGAGTTACTGGATAAAGGTTACATTCACCCAAGTTCGTCACCTTGGGGATCACCAGTACTTCTAGTGGAGAAAAAGGATGGATCGTTAAGGATGGTTGTTGATTATCGTGGGTTGAATGAAGTAATGATCAAGAATAAGTACCCACTACCAATGATCAATGATCTGTTTGATCGATTGCAAGGAGCTAAAGTGTTTTCCAAGATCGATCTGCGACCAGGATACCACCAGTTGAAGATTTGAGAACAGGATATACCTAAGACAGCTTTTACCACCAGGTATGGGTTATACGAGTATAACGTTATGTCATTTGGTCTGACTAACGCACCTATCTATTTTATGAACATGATGAACAAAGTGTTTATGGAGTTTTTGGACAAGTTCGTCGTGGTGTTCATTGATGATATTCTGGTTTACTCGAAGAATGAAGAGGAACATAAGGAACATTTGCGATTAGTACTTGAGAAGCTCAGAGAACATCAACTATATGCCAAGTTTAGCAAATGTGAGTTTTGGTTGAAGGAAGTAGGATTCCTCGGACACGTTATATCCGGAGAAGGAATAGCAGTTGATCCCACTAAAGTTGATACCGTGACCAAGTGGGAGGCACCAACAACAGTTAGAGAGATCCGGGGTTTCCTTGGACTCGCAGGATACTACCGGAGATTTATTGAGAATTTCTCCAAAATTGCAAAACCTATGACGGAGTTGTTAAAGAAGGATACCAAGTTCATATGGACTGAGGAGTGTGAGGCTAGTTTCCAGGAGTTGAAGAAACGCTTGGTTACTTCACCAGTGCTGATTTTGCCAGACCAGACCAAGGATTATGAGGTGTATTGCAACACTTCATGTCGAGGACTTGGAGCAGTGCTTATGCAGGAAGCGAGAGTTGTTTCATATGCCTCACGATAACTGAAACCCCACGAATTAAATTACGCCAGGCATGGTTTGGAGTTACTAGCCGTAGTACATGCCTTGAAGACTTGGAGGCATTTTCTGATAGGAAACCATTGCAAAGTGTACATGGATCACAAGAGTTTGAAATACATTTTCACGCAGAAGGAGTTAAACCTCAGACAAAGGAGATGGTTGGAGCTCATCAAGGATTATAATATGAGATTGCATTACCATCCCGGAAAGGCTGATGTAGTAGCTGACGCATTGAGCCATAAGAACCATGTCAATACACTAATGGCGAGAGAAATACCAAAGGAGTTAGCCGAGGATCTTCGTGAGCTATGTTTGGATATAGTTCCGAGAGGCTATGTAGCAGCATTGGAGATTCAGTCAACTTTGATGGATAGAATCAGAGAAGCTCAACAGACTGCCATGGGGATTGCCTCTATAAAAGGGAAAATGAGCGAAGGAAAGGCTAAAGGATTTCGTGAGGATGAGCAAGACACACTATGGTTTGAAGACCGTGTTTATGTGCCCAATGACCCGGAGATCAGGAAGTTGATTCTATAAGAGGCACATGACTCACCATATTCGATTCACCCAGGAAATACCAAGATGTATTTGGATTTGAAGGATACCTTCTGGTGGACTGGAATGAAGAAAGATATTGCGGAGTATGTAGCGGTTTGTGATGTATGTCAAAGAGTAAAGGCAGAGCATCAGAAGCCAGCAGGATTGCTACAGCCATTGCCGATACCCGATGGAAGTGGGATAAGTTAGGCATGGATTTTATCACGGGATTACCCAGGACTCGTTCAGGCTAAGATTCGATTTGGGTTGTAGTTGATCGGTTGACGAAAGTAGCTCATTTCATCCTGGTAAAGACCACTTACACCAGTGCTAAGTTGGCAAAGATATACATGACTAGGATTGTATGCTTACATGGAGTTCCGAGGAGTATAGTATCAGATAAAGGAACCCAGTTTACCTCAAAGTTCTGGAATCAGTTGCACGAAACTTTGGGTACCAGGCTAGAGTTCAGCACAGCTTTCCATCCACAGACAGATGGACAGACCGAGAGAGTCAATCAGATTTTGGAGGACATGCTGAGAGCTTGTGCGCTAGATTATGGATCTAGTTGGGACGACAATTTGCCATATGCAGAATTCTCTTACAATAATAGCTATCAATCCAGTTTAAAGATGGCCCCTTTCGAAGCCTTGTACGGAAGGAGGTGCAGGACACCATTGTCATGGGATGAAGTTGGAGACCGCCAGTTGTTTGGACCTGATTTGATTAAGGAGTCTGAACATAAGGTGAAATGAATGCGCGATAGGCTCAAGGTAGCTCAATCCAGGCAGAAAAGTTATGCAGATTCTAAACGCAAGGAGACAGTTTATGAAGTCAGAGACAGAGTTTATCTTTGAGTATCCCCACTTCGGGGAATAAAGCGCTTTGGTGTTAAGGGAAAGTTAGTGCCACGATTTGTAGGACCATACCGAGTGTTGGAACGTATGGGAGAAGTGGCCTACAAGTTGGAATTGCCCGAAGGATTGTCAGGAGTTCATGACGTGTTCCACGTTTCCCAGCTGAAGAAGTGCCACGCGGAGATGGCTGACATACCGCTGAGAGATACGGTACCACTGGAAGTAATTCAGTTGGATAGTGATTTGACATATGAGGAGAAACCAGTTAAGATCCTAGAGTTTGCCAGCCGAGTCACCCGCAGCAAGGTTATCAAGTTTTGTAAGGTTCAGTGGAGCCACCACACGGAGGATGAAGCCACCTGGGAGCGTGAGGAAGATTTTCTCAAGGACCACCCTCACCTATTTTCTAGCCAACCCGAATCTCGAGGGCGAGATTCATCTTAAGGGGGGTAGGTTTGTAAGATACCAAATTTTCAATTTGGAATGTTATACATTAGATCAGCATTGCATATCATAATTTATTGGCTTTTGGTTTTGATCCTAGAAATTCTACGCAACTCAAGGACCCACGGAGAGAGTTGGGGATTTCGTTATTTTCATATTTGAGTTGCTCAAATTGTGAGAATAGGATCCTTTGATTTTATTTATTTTATCATCAATTATTTCTATTACAAAAATATGAGAGAGGGAATAAAATAACTTTCCCAAAATAAAGAAATATTGAGGATTTAATAATAAAATCAAATAAGATTTTATTTCGGAGTTTTTCGATATTTTATTTGAATTTAGGAAAAATGTGTGTTTTTCAAAATTGCATTTAGGCCCCAAATAAATGTTCACCTTGTGCGGCTTGATTTTAGAAGCCGAGGAAAATTTATTTCGGGATCTTTGGAGTCCGTTTAGTATTTCTTTTATTTGTTTTTCTGCGTGAAATAATTTAAAAAAAACGCAACCGACCTATGGGCCGTGTCCGACCTGGACACCAGGCCCGTCCGGGCTTTATAAGCCGGGGAGCCCAGCCCGGGAGCCTCCCCAAACCCTAGGGCGCCGCCCCCGCCGCCGCCCCGCACCACCGACCGCCGCCGCCGCCGACCGCCGCCGGAGCCCCGCCGTCGCCATCGGAGCCTCGCCGGAGTTGCCGGGTAGATTTTTTTTAGATGCCGGTTTTTTCTCTTTTTCCCGAAAAACCGTTCGGTTTTTTTTGACGGTTTTGTTCGTTTTTTTAGTTTCGGTTTTTTTAAATAGATCGGTTTTTCCGATTTATTTAAATAGCGAGCGTTCGTTCGTTCTAGCGAACGTTCGTCGTTTTTTTTCTTTTCTTGGATTAAATCCGCGATTTTTCTGATCGCGATTTCTGATCCGATTTTCGTTTTAGTATAACTTTTCGCTCGTTTATCGGAATCAGGCGATTCAAGCGCCTGGAGTTTCGTCTCGAAACCCTCTATCTGTTTAACCAACTTAAACAAGTTTTTGCCACAGTAAAAATTGCCCTAGATCCAGAATAGTAAACGAAGCCTGTTTCTTTTGCCGTTTGACTTTCGTTGCTTCGTTTGATTTGATTCTTTTTGCAAACTGAAGTTCTTAAGTTGAACTTTCTGGTTAGATCTCTTATTTGAGTTTTACCTGTGCATTAGATGAATACTTATTGGATGCTTGTTTGTTTGTCTATGATACTTCGAATCTCTAGGTTTCACGGATCATCAGCAAGACAAGTAACACTTTGATCATACCTCCTACTACCCAGTTTTATTGCATTAGATCAATCCTCAAACATTGCATGATTAGGATTTAATTAAATTGTGGGATGGGAAGTAGTTGATGTAGTACCTATTACCTGTTGTGTTATCAAACCTTTGGGAGTTACTTCTACGTTTGCCTATTATGCCATGCTATGCTAGTAGACGTGGATTGGGTGAGTGATATCCATGACAGATGTGAGTTTGTTAAATTAATGGTTTATCTAAGGTGGCAACTTAAACACACATCTGGGTGGATTGAGGTACCTGGGTATTCTAGGATTGCCTGTTTTTCTTTATGGACCGCCACCCAGGCCCAAAGGGATCATGAGATTTTTCATACTAGAAACTTTCGTGTGCAGCCACAAGCTATTATGGGCTCTAGCATAGTTGATTAAGTCGTGCGAACTCTTACAGGGTAGACTAGCAGATGTAGGGGAAAGTAGGTGTAACGGTCTATCCATCGTAAGGTGCTAGCGCTTCTGAAAGACTATGTCTCGGTCATCCGTCTTCTCAAACACCTTGTAGTGCGAGAAACCAAAAGGAGGCGATCGAGTCTTGTGGGGAGAAGTGCGCAAACCTCTGCAGAGTGTATAAACTAATCATGGTTAGCCGTGTCCCCGGTTATGGCCATCTTGAGTGTCTAGTACCTGGATTATCATGTGAATCTCAACATGTTACTCTAAATTAATTTTGTTGGGTTTTGTTTAATGATGATGCTTAATTGGGATTGAGAATGCTGTCAACCATTCTCAATGTTTAACAACTACCATGATAGTTAAATAAAGTTTATTCCTTTGCAGGAGGGAAAAATTGGCTTTACGCAAAACTGTAACCATAGAGCTTTCCACCAGCCAAATGTGCATATGGTATAGCTGTTTCATTCCTTTACTCTCTATGTGTTACTTTGCCAGCATATTCCATGTGCTCACCCATTTTAGGGCTGCAATGTTAATGTTGCAGACTTTTCAGACGACGATTAAGGAGCTTTAGGTCGTGGTTCTATACTTAGTGATGCCGTTGGAGTTGATGGACTCACTTATCTTCTAAGCCTTCCGTTGTTATCGTTATTAGATAGCCTTAAGCCATATTTATTGTAATAAGTTCTTTATTGAGACACTCGATATAATAAGTGTGTGATTGCTACTCTGTTATAAATCCTTCAAGTACTGTGTGGTGTCAGCATTACTGATCCAGGGATGACACCTGAGCACAGAGATCAGACTGTTTGAGGTCTGGTCGCTACAGATCAATTGTAGCCTCTTTCGATAAGTAAGAGTGTCGACCCCAACAAGGAGCTAAAGGTAGAACAAGTATTCCCTCAAGCTCTATCGACCACCGATACAACTCTACGCACGCTTAACGTTTGCTTTACCTAGAACAAGTATGAAACTAGAAGTACTTTGTAGGTGTTGTTGGTTAGGTTTGCAAGATAATAAAGAGGCTGTAAATAAAAAGTAGGGGATGTTTAGATGAAGACACAACTAAGTTAGTTTTAGTAGAGAGCTTGTTGTCACACAAGAAAGTTATTTGTCCCTAGGCAATCTATAATTAGACCGGTAATCATTATTGCAATTTCTATTTGAGGAAGAGGCATAAGATAACATACTTTCTCTTCTTGGATAATATGCACTTATGATTGGAACTCTAGCAAGCATCCACAACTACTAAAGATCATTAAGGTAAAACCCAACCATAGCATTAAAGTATCAAGTCATCTTTATTCCCATACGCAAACAACCTACTTACTCGGCTCTGTGCTTCTGTCACTCACGCCATCCACCATAAGCAAACCATGAACATATTGCAAACCCTACAGCGGGGATCCCTCGTGCTTGCGCGACATGGAGAGCACCATAGGACAACACCAATAATAAAGCATGCAACTCAAATCAATCACGATCATCAATTAACCCATAGGACAAAACGGATCTACTCAAACATCATAGGATAGCCATACTTCATTGGGAAATAATATATAGCGTTGAGCACCATGTTTAAGTAGAGATTACAGTGGGTAAAAGAGGGGTTACACCGCAGCATAGAGGGGGAGAGAGTTGGTGATGACAACGGTGAAGTTGTTGGTGTAGATTGCGGTGATGATGATGGCCCCGGCAGCGTTCCGGCGCCACTGAGAGAGAGGGGGAGAGAGCCCCCCTTCTTATTCTTCCTTGACCTTCTCCCTAGATGGGAGAAGGGTTTCCCCTCTGGTCCTTGGTCTCCATGGCTTGGGAGGGGCGAGAGCCCCTCCGAGATTGGACATGTCTCTCTGTCTCTCTCTGTTTCTGTGTTCCAGATTCTGCCCTTTCACCGTTTCTTATATTCCCGGAGATCTTGGACACGATTTTTATCCAGATATTAGCTTTCTTGAGGCGAAAGAAGGGTAGCAACCACCTTAAGGGGTGGCCACGAGGGTCAGGGACGCGCCAGCCCCCCTGGGACGCGCCCCCTGCCTCATGGGCCCCTCGAGCATCGCCTCGCGTTGATTTCACTTCCCAAAATTCACATATATTCCCAAAAAAATCTCCCTCAGTTTTTATCCCGTTTGGACTCCGTTTGATATGGATTTTCTGTGAAGCAAAAAACATGCAACAAACAGGAACTGGCACTGGGCACTGGATCAATATGTTAGTCCCAAAAATAGTATAAAGAGTTGCCAAAAGTATATGAAAGTTGTATAATATTGGCATGGAATAATCAAATTTTTTAGATTAGATACGATGGAGATGTATCAGTATGCTCTACACAATAAGCCTCCTGACAAAGGTTGGTACTCGCCCACGGATTTAATCCATATGATTGAGCTTTGTCATCTCTATTGGTGTTGTGCTATTGTTTAGATACTGTCATGAGAAAGTGGTATTGTCCTTGAGAAGTGCTTCATCTGTGTTGTTTTAAATATTTCCTTTCCTTTTTTTCAAGCAAACAGGGATGCTAGCATTTAGTTGTCCTCTTGTCTTTGCACAATAGGATCATCCTATGAAGAAGAAGAATATGGAGTACGTGAAGTGACTAGTTCCGATTATGCTAGGATGAAGAAGCCCTGTCTATATTCTCATCAGAAGGAGCAGTTGAAGGATGGTTACATTACTCCCCACAAGACCAAACTAACTTCAGCTCAGAAGGACTGACAGATCTCCATGTTTTTTGCTGTGATGGGAAAGTATAATGTTGTTCTAGGATTCTTTCCGGTGAGTTACATTTTTTAAAGTGTGCTCTACATGGACCATGTAGGTGCCTATTTAAACTATCAATTCATAGTACAATTTTCTTTATACTAATCACTTATTTTGTATTTGTGCAAACAAGGGTGCTCAACTTGATTTCAATGGGAACTGCACAGAATGTTCATGAATACACCGAATCATTCATTTCCACCACAAGAAAGGATGTGCCGATATAAAGGCGAAATCATACAAGCTACGCGCGAATTTGGTTAATCTTGGTGGAACTGCACAAAAAGAACAGCTGGTTTATTTAGCACGAGGTGCCATGTCAATGTTCGAACTGATGGCAAACCCTGCCCATTCCACAATCGTAGGCATTTGATATTTTGGAATAGGAAAACCTTGTCAAAGTTTGCTCATTGATGTGCGCAAGACAACATGCATTTGACATTTTGGAATTGGAATGGGGAAACCTTGTCAAATTTTGCTCATTGATGTTAGCAAGAAGACATGCGTTTAATATTTTCGAATGGGACGCCAACATCGATCGATTTTTATTTATTCTTTAGTTGTGAAGTAAATATTGGCTCTGACATGTGAATCACTGAGATGCATAATCATCGATTGTTTTGAATGTACTCTATGAATTGTCAGGCCTGTGTGTTTGATTGCAATGTACAGGAATGCTAAAAAGCTGCTCAAACTCTTTGTACTCCTTCTGTTCCTTTTTACTTCGCATATTAGATTTCTTTCAAGACAGTTGATTTTACAATGTGAATGTTATTACTTTTTTTCTATAAGATTGGTCAAAGTAGACATACTTTGACTACAGACAAAACTTGTATGCAGACTAAAAAGGACCGGAGGGAGTACATGTGAAACTGCTGCAAACGAGGTGATCACCCTGGGAATAATGCTAGTACGTATTGTTTTGCATGTTCATCCAATGCCAGTGATACAAGAATTCGAACTAATCAAACTAAATTTATTCATACACGGTCGGATTTCATATAAACATGCCTAATTTCATTACATTTCATACATTCTTGAACTAAAAAGGGGTGCGTTGGAGGTATAATTAATTAACCGAACCTACCCACCTGTGTCCGGCTGAGCCAAACAGATGCTTCTTCTTCAGCGGACCGAGCTTCAGTTACTTAACTGCTGGTGCAGTTGGGTCACTGACATGTTGTTGGCGCGGCGGGTCCTCGGCGGAGAAGGGCCTCGCCGAAGCCGGTGAAATCCTTGATACGTCTCCAACATATCTATAACTTTTTATTTTTCCATCCTTTTATATTATCAATCTTGGATGTTTTATAATCATTTTATAGTCATTTTATATCATTTTTTGGTACTAACCTATTGACATAGTGCCAAGTGCCAGTTCTTGTTTTTTCCGTGTTTTTTACATCACAGAAAATCAATATCAGACGGAGTCCAAATGCCACAAAACTTTACGAAGATTTTTTATGGAGCATAAGGAACATGTTGGTCCCTGGTAGAACCTAGGGGGAGTCCCCAGGAGGGGACAATATCAGACGGAGTCCAAATACCCAAATATTCCCAGTGACAGAAAAGGGAACCAACACGTATGTATCGTTGCTACTAAGGATAAAAAGATGGAGTCCAAATACCCAAATATACACAAAACCCTAGGGGAGTCGACGAAATATTCATGCAGCCAACGCAGAGTACAGATCCACCAGATCCAATCTAGGTGTTCCTCCAATATTTGGGAGTTGCATAATCTCATAGTCAAAGGAACATGTACAAGTCATGAAGAAAGCAATAGCAATAAAACTAAATGATCATTATGATAAGCTAATGGATGGGTCTTGTCCATCACATCAGTCTCTAATGATGTGATCCCGTTCATCAAATGACAACACATGTCTATGGTCAGGAAGCTTAACCATCTTTGATTAACGAGCTAGTCAAGTAGAGGCATACTAGGGACACTCTGTTTGTCTATGTATTCACACAAGTACCAAGTTTCCGGTTAATACAATTCTAGCATGAATAATAAACATTTATCATGATATAAGGAAATATAAGTAACAACTTTATTATTGCCTCTAGGGCATATTTCCTTCAGATTTATATCCTACTCATGCTTGCACTCAATGTTGGTTAATCCCAATGCATGTTTATGACTGATGCTGCTCTCTAGTTGGTCGCCCCCTAGTCTTTTTATAGCCTACACTTGTACTAAGAGGGAATACTGCTTGTGCATCCACTTCCATAAACCTAAAGTTGTTCCATATGAGTCCACCATACCTTCCTATATGCGGTATTTACCCACCATTCCAAGTAAATTTGCATGTGCAAAACTCTAAACCTTCAAATGATAATCTGTTTTGTATGCTCGAATCGCTCATGTAGCAACTAGGGTTGTCAATATCTTCCATGCTAGGTGGGTTATTCTCACGATGAGTGGACTCTGCTCATCATTCACGAGAAAATGGCTGGTAACCAGGATGCCCAGTCCCATGCTCAAATCAAATCAAAATTTAATTGCAAACAAAACTCCCCCAGGACTGTTGTTAGTTGGACGGTACCCATTGTTTCAGACCAGCCGTGGAGTGTGCTTCTTGGTGGTGGGGGAGTATAAACTTTACCATTCTGTTTGGGACCACCTATTAATGTATCTAGTATGGAAGGTACCGAGATATCTTGGTTGTTATGTTGACAATGAAAGTATGTCGCTCAAAATATTATTTATCTCTGTTTCAAAAACTCAAGCTCTGGCACCTCTGCAAATTCCTGCCTCCCTGTGTGAAGGGCCTATCTATTTACTTTTATTGCTGAGTCATCATCCTCTTATAAAAAGCACCAGTTAGAGAGGACCATTGTCATTTGTATGCATTCTTATTAATTGATATTGAGTATGACTGTGACTGGATTTACCATGAATTACAATGTCTAGTCAGTCCTTGATCTTCAGGGGTGCTATGCATTTATGTTTTTCGGTCTCAGAAAGGGCTAGCGAGATACCATCTTGTGATATCATATCATGATTGTTTTGAAAGAGTGTTGTCATCCGAGATTTATTATAATTGCTCCTAGTTGATTATGCCATTGATATGGATGAATGTGAGATCTAAATGTTATTGTGAATATGGTTAGTTAATAATCTTTCCTGAAAACTTGAATGATGGCTTTACATATCTGCAACAATAAGATCAAACAGAGTTTGTAAAAGCTTTTTCTTTATCACTTTCAGTTTGTCAACTGAATTGCTTGAGGACAAGCAATGGGTTCAGCTTGGGGGGAGTTGATACGTCTCCATCGTATCTACTTTTTCAAACTCCTTTGCCCTTGTTTTGGACTCTAATTTGCATGATTTGAATGGAACTAACCCAGACTGACGTTGTTTTCAGCAGAATTGCCATGGTGTTATTTTCGTGCAGAAATAAAAGTTCTCGGAATGACCTGAAACTTCACGGAGATCAATTTTGGAATAAATAAAAAATATTGGCAAAAGAATCAACCGAAGGGGGGCCACATCCTGGCCACAAGGGTGGAGGGCGCGCCCTCCGTCCTTGTGGGCCCCCTGGACCTCCACCGACCTCAACTCCAATTCCATATATTCACGTTCGGGGAGAAAAAAATTAGTGAGAAGGATTCATCACGTTTTACGATACGGAGCCGCTGCCAAGCCTTGTTCTTCCTCAAGAGGGCAGATCTGGAGTCTGTTTTGGGCTCCGGAGAGGGGAAATCGTCGCCATCATCATCACCAACCTTCCTCCATCACCGATTTGATGATGCTTACCGTCGTGCATGAGTAATTCCATCGTATAGGCTTGCTGGACGGTGATGGGTTGGATGAGATTCACCATGTAATCGAGTTAGTTTTGTTAGGGTTTGATCCCTAGTATCCACTATATTCTAAGATTGATGTTGCTATGACTTTGCTATGCTTAATGCTTGTCACTAGGGCCCGAGTGCCATGATTTCAGATCTGAACCTATTATGTTTTCATGAATATATTTGTGTTCTTGATCCGATCTTGCAAGTTATAGTCACCTACTGCATGTTATGATCCGGCAACCCCGGAGTGACAATAGTCGGGACACTTCCCGGCGATAACCGTAGTTTGAGAAGTTCATGTATTCACTAAGTGCTAATGCTTTGGTTCGGGTACTCTATTAAAAGGAGGCCTTAATATCCCTTAGTTTCCAATAGTACCTCGTTGCCACGGGAGGGTAGGACAAAAGATGTCATGCAAGTTCTTTTCAATAAGAACGTATGACTATATTCGGAATACATGCCTACATTATATTGATGAATTGGAGCTAGTTCTGTATCACCCTATGTTATAACTGTTGCATGATGAATGACATCCGATATAATTATCCATCATTGATCCATTGCCTATGAGCTTGTTTCATATTGATCTTTGCTAAGTTACTTTTCCATTGCTACTTTGCTACTAAATATTTTGCTGCATATATTAAGTCTTTCAGGTGTGGTTGAATTGACAACTCACCTGCTAATACTTGAGAGTATTCTTTGGCTCCCCTTGTGTCGAATCAATAAATTTGGGTTGAATACTCTACCCTCGAAAAATGTTGCGATCCCCTATACTTGTGGGTTATCAAGGATTTGATCACGGAGGGCTTCTACATCAACTCTATTGCCCTTCCGATGAAGCGTGTGTAGTTTATCTCAAACCTACGGGTCCATAGCTAGTAGCTAAATGGCTTCTTCTCTCTCTTTGATTCTCAATACCATGTTCTCCTTGATGTTCTTAGATATCTATCCGATGTAATCTTTTTTTGAAGTGTGTTTGTCGAGATCCGATGAATTGTGGATTTATGATCATCATATCTATGAATATTATTTGAATCTTCTCTGAATTCTTTTATGCATGATTTGATATCTTTTTAATTCTCTCTGAACTATCGGTTTGGTTTGGCCAACTAGATTGATTTTTCTTGCAATCGGAGAAGTGCTTAACTTTGGGTTCAATCTTGTGGTGTCCTTTCCCAGTGACAGTAGGAGCAGCAAGGCACGTATTGTATTGTTGTCATCGAGGATAAAAAGATGGGGTTTACATCATGTTGCTTGAGTTTATTCCTCTACATCATGTCATCTTACTTAATGCGTTACTCTATTCTTCATGAACTTAATACTGTGGATGCAGGCGGGAGTCGGCCAATGTGTGGAGTAATAGTAGTAGATGCAGAATCATTTCGGTCTACTTGACACGGACATGATGCCTATATTTCATAATCATTGCCTTAGATATCGTCATAACTTTGCACTTTTCTATCAATTGCTCGACATTAATTTGTTGACTCGCCGTATTATTTGCTATCTTGAGAGAAGCCACTAGTGAAACCTATGGCTCGTGGGTCTATTTGCCATCATATAAGTTTCCAATCTACTATTTTCCATCATATAAGTTTCCTATCTACTGTTTTTCAATCTTTTACTTTTCGATCTATAAACCAAAAAAACCCAAAAATATTTACTTTATCGTTTGTTTAGTTTCATCTATCTCTATCAGATCTAACTTTTGCAAGTGACCGTGAAGGGATTGACAACCCCTTTATCGTGTTCGGTGTAGGTTGTTTGATTGTTTGTGCAGGTATTGGTGATTTGTGTGTTGTCTCCTTCTGGATTGATACCTTGGTTCTCTAACTGAGGGGAATACATATCTCTACTTTGCTGCATCACCCTTTCCTCTTCAAGGGAAAAACCAACGCAAGATCAAGAAGTAGCACCTATGAATTTCTCTTATATTGTTCTTGCTAAGTTACTACTGCTACTGTTACTACTACGCTTGCTACAAAATCATTACTATCACTGTTACTGTTACTATTTGTTGTTGTTGTTGTTGTTGTTGTTGTTGTTATTGTTGTTGTTGTTGTTGTTGTTACTACTATCAAAGCTATCATACTACTTTGCTGCTGATCACTTTGCTGTAGAAAATTAATCTCCAGGTGTGGTTGAATTGACAACTCAACTGCTAATACTTGCAAATATTCTTTGGCTCCCCTTGTGTCGAATCAATAAACTTGGGTTGAATACTCTACCCTCGAAAACTGTTGTGATCCCCTATACTTCTGGGTTATCAGCGACGAAGTTGTTGGTGCTGATCGCTGTCGCGGCAAACCACGGCCACCTATGGGACCATGAGGTCCCTTGCTAGTTCGGAAGGTGGGCGACATGTTGCGCAAAGAGCAGACCAGTGTGGGGGAGCACGACAGAGATCACGCAGGCAATTTACCCAGGTTTGGGCCGCTGTGAGGCATAAAATCTTACTCCTGCTTTGGTGGATTGATGGTGGAAAAGGTGGTGGTGGTGCACAGTACACTTGCCCGGCAAGGGTTGCCTCAGGCAGTAGTGACTACGCGCGTATGGGGGTGTGAGTTATCCAACTTCTAACCCTTTCTATGGTTGTCATGGGCCTCCTTTTATAGATCAAGGGCTAACCACAGTGGCAAAGTAGTCATTATGCACTGATAAGATAGCAAACAGTGCTATCATACCTAACTCTGCGGGCTGACAGGGCGCGTTAAATGCACCACTTCACGTCACATCATTGGTTGCCCGGCAAGGCTTGTCGGGCTATCTTGCTAGCTCGGCGCCTATTCTCCTGACACGTCGCAGGACGGGTGTCATCTGTGGGTTTCTCCTGTAAGAAATGACTACCATGTGGCAAATGGCTGCCACTTAGTCACTTTGCAGCTTGACACTGCATTGATCTTGGTCCCTTTGATCTACATGTTGGTCCTTCAATATCTTTGTTTCTTGTACATCTTGGCTCGGCCTTGTCTTGTCCGCGCACGAGTCAGGGGAAAACATATACCCATGTTTGTTTTCCCCGATATAAGCCCTCGGGCCTGAGCCATACGTGTCGCGGGGCACATTGGGTTAGGCCCCAAAAAGTGTGCATGCACGTGGGAGGAGATGGCTGTGCACGGCGGTTTGCCATGGTGACTAGTCAATCCAACATCCACTTTGCGCAATTACTGCGCGTCGTGGGGTCGTGGGACTGTTGTACTTAAGGTAAAACAGTAACTTTCTGAAGCATCGCACCCCTATTCCGCTTTCTCCCTTAAGAGCATGGAAAAATAGAGCGGCATGATTCATCTGTCTCCTGCTCTGCTCCCCCACCTTCTTCCTCTGCAAGCCAGACGATAGTTCCTCCCCTCGCTCCTCCTTCCACCGCCGTCCTTCCCATTGAATCCTTCTCCCCTCCGCATCACCGTAGAAATGGGGAAGAAACCCGTGGAGAAGAAGAAGCCTACGACCATGGCGAAGGAGACCGCCGCTGAGGGAAGCAAGAGGTCGACGGAGTTGAACAAGAAACGGAGCAAAGACATCATCTTTGTCCCGTCTACTTTGAGCGGCCCTGTTCTTCAGGCGTAGTATGGGTATCTGCAAGGGAGGCCCGTCAATAAAGGGCATGGAGCACCCGTAGTTTATGCGGCGGGGAAGGAAGATCCGCCGGATTCTTATCGGTTCTTTGCTGCTTACTTCATTTGCGGCCTCTGTCCCCCCTTTTCTGAGTTATTTGAGGCGATCATGAACATCTACGGGTTCCACCTCATCGACTCCACGCCAAATGCAATGGAGACCATGGCTATTTTCGTGCATTTGTGTGAGAATTTTGTCGGAATGAAGCCCAATGTGGATCTGTTCTGACATTACTTCATCCCGTGGGTGGAGAGCAAAGTCAACCTATAAGTGCATCTAGTGCCACCCCTAGTTGGTTTTGGAGTATTGATGACAAACTTGGTTGAGGGACTAATGTGTTTGTGAGAATTGCAGGATAACACAAGTAGTAGTCCCATATGGATTCGGTTTACCTACCAAAGATGACCCCTAAAAATGTCTGAAGACATTGAAGACAATGGTGGTCTGTGAAAAGATTCACATTAAAGACTATGACATGAGAAGACATCGTATGAAGACCATGGAGTACGAAGACATAATTATTTCGTAGTTTCCTTTTCTTCTTTGTTGAGTCATAGGAACCACCGCATTGTTAAGTGGGGTCCAAGTGAACAAAGTTAGAGTGACTGATGTGATGCTCAACCAAATCCTATGTCTTCGAGCGAAGACTATGAGAGCAAATCTTATCCAGAGCTGGATGAGTTAGCTTAACTTGTAGCCCAAGTCAAGCTGCCGTGTGTGTTTGAAATCTAACCGTTGGACACGTGTCAGTTCCTTAGTGACCTGCGGTCATTTTGGACAAATCAGGTCGGGTTGCCTCCTGGCTATAAATAGCCCACCCCTACACCATAAATTGGTGGCTGCTCAGAGTTAGTGCGCAGCTATTGTCGTTTGAGAGCAACCCACCTCTGAAGCATTTGAGAGAGAGAGAGATCCTTGCGAGGACAAAGCCCAAAACACCAAGAGCCAAAGAGTGTTAGGCATCACTGAAGTCTTTCTGTCTGCATGACCTGAAGACTTGTTACACTTGAGGACTATGAATCCTCCAGCCGGTTAGGCATCGCCTTTTGAGCATCCAAGAGTCATTATGGATCGCCGGTGAATGAAGTCTGTGAAGGTTTGTAAGTCTACCTTGAAGACTTACCAGAGTGATTGGGTGAGGACTGTGTGTCCTTAGCTCAAGGGGAATAAGGTGAAGACACGGTCTTTTGAGTTGAATCTCAGCCTCCCTAACCAAAGGTAAAGTTGTCACAGCAATTGGAACTGGTCTACCAAATCCTTGTCTTCATCAAGCTACTGGTTCTATCCTTCACTTCCCTTTTCTTTACGGTTTGTCTTCGTGAAGTCATTGCATGCCTGTATGATCTAATTGACTTCACTAAGTGAAGACTCTTTACTATTTGGCTTCATACTATCTTCCATCCTGATCCATACTACCTAGCTACTGATAGTCTTCGTGTTTTCACTTCATTGCTTACTTGACTATGGCTTGTCTAGTGTAATCTACCTTCCGCTACATATCATTTCTATCGTTTGTCTTCAAAGCCCCCGTGTTTTGAAGACTTCCATAAAAATCACCTATTCACCCCCCTCTGGTCGATAACTAGCACTTTCACAACCGCTCTGGAATCATCAGCTGGATCCCCGCGTGGCAAGGAAGATCCAGGACTACCTCCCCGGGAACCAGCGCGAAAGATGGGACGAATGGAGAGGGGACTAGTGTTGGGTCCGGGACAAGGAAGCCCCTGAGTTCTGCGAAGCACAGAAGGAGTGCGCCGAGCGTGGCAAGGTTTTTAGCGCCAAGGGCCTTACCGAGGATAGGTTGCGCCCGGCAATCAACGGGATTACCCGTTTGGCGACTGCCGGGTTAACCATTGAGCATGTGGGGGCAGATTTTCTTCTCCACCGCATCTCGCCACTTCAATAAAGGGATAGGCCTGCGTGGCTATATGGCGATGCTGCAGATAGGATGAGGTTGCTCCCGGGGTTGGCCAACAACTTGTCAGTTTATGGCCATGGCTGGTTGTGCGACCAATTGTTTGGTCGCTTCGAATTGTTCAAACTCCCGGCAACTGTCATCCCTCTGAATGTCAATTCAGCCCGGGACCAGATATTGAAATGGATGCCGGACTGCAATGTTGAAGGGGTGTAGGGCTCTTGGAAGCTCCCCACTCTGGGCGAAGAGCTCCAATGGTCGAGCAACCTGGTGGAGAGGGCCACCAGGACTGAAGATGGGATGTACAAACGCACCTCCACTGCGGAGGTGGCGTATATTCTGAAGAGGGTCGAGGAGGACAAGGTTGCCCGCCAGGCAGAGATGGAGAAGGCCATGAAGGCCGGGAAGGGCAAGGGGAAAGCTGGGGACATCAGCTCTTCTCAGGGCGGAATCGAGGTGCAAGCCATGGAAGATGCTACCGGGGAAGAGCTTGCCGGCGATAACTTTAACGGGCTAGATGCCTTAGCCATGGCAGCAATGGATCTCCAGGAGGGAGAGGACGAGGAGAGGAAGGAGAACATGGCAGAAGCCCATGAAGATGAGTGGCTTGCGGCCGGACCGCAAGCCCCCGCTCTGGACCCAGATCAGTGCACCCGTAGGCATGCCGCTGCCCGAGGGGCGGCGACCTCCATCCCAGCGCCAGCCACCAAGAGGGTTAAGAAGACCTCCAGCAAGTAAACCAAGGCCGAGGTGGCGTGCCGCCAATCCCCTCGCCTTGCTCGGGCCAAGGCTCCTTCCGCCAAATGGTCAGTGGCCGTGGAGGCAGAGTCGAGCCCCCGCTCTGGCTCAAGCTCCTCACAGAGCTCGTCTTCCCCGGAGCTCCTGATGTCACGTCATGCACCGAAGCTGCCGGGGAGTCACTACTGCAGGATGGTCCCTTCGAAGAAACTATATGCGATGCCATAATCGCAAACGGTGGTGTAAAAAACCCGTCAAAAAAGGTGCAAAACGTTTGCGATGACGGATGCATCAAACACGGTTCAGATTTTAGTTGCGTGTGTGATGCAGCGCATATAGTTTAGTTCAATTAACTATTTGGGATGAGGAGGAACAAAAGAAACTGGAAGCCAGATGAAGGTGTGTGCGATATACAGCATACGGTTCACTAGGACGAACTATGTGTGATTAGACAACACAATGGAAACGGTTCAACTGAACAAGATGTGTGTGATACGCGACAAACAGGTCCGTAATCAGAAATGTGTGCGAAGACCAATAATAACAGAGACGATTGCTGCTAATAAGCCATGTGATTTGCTCTATCTACAAAAGAATAACATGTGTATATATATAACTAAAATAAACATCGAATTACATAAGTGACTATACAGATCATTCACACACACCTCAATAAACAATTGCATGCATTCTAAAGTAGGAGAAACAATCGTCTGGTCATCTACTTCTTGTGACGCTCCCGCCACTGCTATGTGGCTTGATCCCTCGTCTGGGGCAGGAAGAAGACACTTCCTCATGTCAACGATCCGCCTATACATCTCGTAGCTTGAGTACGTGTCCTTGGCCACGTACTTGACATGTTGTTCATCCAGTCTCTCATTCCACACACTGTGCCATGCATTCTTGTCCTTCTTGCTCTCATTCTTCATCTTCATGTAGTAGGGGTCAATGATGGCCGAGGCGAGGTCAACCAGGGAGTTCAGTTTGTTTTTGTCGCTGCCTCAGATCTTGTAGTGGTGTTGGATGTTGACAAGATTCGGGCATTTCAAGCCCAAAACCTTGAGCGCTTTTAGATCGTTGGTGGTGTCCACCGTAGTAAAACTGTAGTCGGAGTTGTTGATAAACCTGGAGAAACGCTCGCAAGGCCTTGTGGCAAGGTGGTAGTGGTAGATGAGGACGTCATGTCACACGCACAACTGGGCGACGGCAACCTTCTGATCGTGCCCGACACGACTGATGGTGTACTTGAGGTCGAAGTCGACCACTTGGTACTTCTCCTCAGCAAGGAACTGCTCCATAGTTTGGATGGAGATCTCCACCGAGACTGGATCATTCGCGTACACCACTAAGAGGGCCTTCCCCCTCACGTGGGTGTCTACTAGGTGATGCGTGGTGAACTGCCCACCGTTGTCGTCATCGGCCACTGGGAGCGCCATTGGATCCACGGGGATCACCATTGGAATCGATGGATATCGTCTCTATATGTGTCATCATGGGTGTGCTTATTGTGTCATGTGATGCGAGAGATGAAGGTAAATGGCCATAGGAATAAATGGGGGCCGGGCAGCCTGGATTCTCTGCGCGTCCACATGGCAGTTTTTGTAGCGGGTAACTGCATTGTCGCGCCATGCCCGACGCAACAACATGCACACGAATGTGCGTGATCATGCGCCGGCCCCAAACACTAGCAGCGCGTGTGGAGGGACTAGGGCAGAGCACACGGAGGGATACGAGAGCAGAGCGCGCGCGGCGGGATGCGAGCAGAGCGTGCCGCGGCCGCCTAAACCGCAAGCAACCACATGCATATAATAGTTGAACACGTAGGAAATGGTTGCTACAAGCCGGCCGACAGTTGCGTCGCTGCATAGAGAGCGGCCGTGTGCTACTACCTCCGTCTAGTCTATAGTCCCCTTTATATTCTGTGCCATACTTTGCCCTCAAATTGAACCAACAAAATGTTAATGCATGTTATAAAAATTATATAATTGGAAACTATGTTCAAATACGAATCCAACTATATAATCTTTGGCGACATGCATTCATATTTCATTAGTTAAATCGTACTTATAAACCAGGACGGGGGTATAGTAGGTAATTAAATCGCAAACGTTTTTTATTAACCGTATGTGTACGTGGCCTTTCGTCCTCCTCCCGCATGTCTTGTCACCCTGCTGTCACAGACGGCTTACAACGCAAGCTTGCGCAGCGCGCGGGGGCGTTCTTTTGGCCAAATGGTAGTGCCAATGAATCATCGGTGAGCCCGTTCCCATGCAACCTCGCAGGTTCCCGCCCGACTCGGTGAAATCCCTTATTCAGAACTATGTACAATATGTGAACATCACAAATGATTCAGATAGCATAACCCGTGTGTGATGAGTTTGAACGTCAAAAATTTTGGTTTGAATTTCCCTGGTTACAGTGGTCATCCACGCCATTGCATAATTTGGGTACACAAAGGAGACTACAGCACACCCACACTTCTTAATCGAGCAAGTTCAGCAATTAAACAGAGCTAACTGACCTAAACATTATGTGTACGTGGCCTTTCGTCCTCCTCCCGCACGTCTTGTCACCCTGCTGTCACAGATGGCTTACAGCACAAGCTTGCGCAGCGCGTGGGGGCGTTCTTTTGGCCAAATGGTAGTGCCAATGAATCGTCGATGAGCCTGTTCCCACGCAACCTCGCAGGTTCCCGCTCAAGCTTCCCGCCCAACTCGGTGAAATCCCCCAAAATCTTAATGCTTACCGGCCTGCTATACAAACCCTCATGGCCAGCAAGTCCTGCGTCGCATTTTCCCCTCCCTCCATGTAGCTTATCTTGTCTGCTTCTCCCACAATCGCCAATGGCACTGGTCCGTCGTCGTTGCTCAGCCACTCTGCCGTCATCAGAGGACAGCCCCGGTGTAGTGTAGTGCATGTGGCGTCCGTTTTGGGTGTGTGTGGGACACCCACCACATGCTCCGCCACCGCTGCCCGTCGGCAGCTATTGCCAGCCGCTGTTGCCGCCACACCACCGTCGAAATCCTGGGCCATCGCCCGCTCCGCCACCGCGGCCCGAAGGTAGGAGGTGGCCGTCATGGCCGCCACCCCACTGCCAGCCACTGTGGCCATCACCCGCTCCACCACCACGGCCCGAAGGCGGGAGGTGGTGATCTTGGCTGTCACCCCATCGTCGGCCGCTGTGGCCACCAGCCCGCCGTCGAACGCCAGGGTCATCACCCGCTCCGCCACCGCTGCCCGAAGGCGGGTGGCAGAGGTGGATGCCCGCATCTGCGTCAGCAACCTTGCGGCCGGGAGGAGGAGGAGCACCTCGTCGAGCATACAAAGAGCCTTACCACTGCCGTGGCCGCGGCACACGCCGCCTCAGAGGCGAGGAATCACGAGATCTACGAGGAGAACCACCGCTTCGAGAGGGATCGTCTGGAGCAGCAGAGGGCATTCGAGGTGCACATCTCTGAAGCTGTAGTAGCGGCAGGCACCGTATTGCAGTTATCCAACTCGTCGGTAGGCTCCTCCTCCTCTGCCTCTTACTGAGCCTGCTCGGCAGAGGAGAGGCAGCCGGAAGTAGTACAAAGCCCCTCCGTAGTAGTAGTATACAATGTACTTATAATTAGCTAGTATATATAGTTGAACTAGCTATTTCAGTACGTGGTTGGCAACAATTGGGGAAAAGTTTGGTCGGTTCAGCTGTCGAGTTGAACTGTTTGTATAAATTAAGAAGGACTGCTTAATCTATGAGTGAAATCTATGCTTAATTACTAAATTTTAGTTGCAAAAATTAGATATTGCTAGTGATTTTTAGCTTCATATTTTGACAAATCGTAGTGTTACAAGGTTGACAAATCGCAATGTTACTAGATCAACAAATGTCTTTCTAGTTTGACAAATGGCAACATATCCAATATGACAGATGCAAATCTTACCAAATTGTTTGTAAGTGGTTGCACACGGGTCATCCAAAAGAACCGTTTGCGTTGAAGAGATGCACAAATCCTGCTCTCACTTTGCATATAGGTGTTCTAACTAAAACGTTTGCGATCAAGAGCCGCAAAAATCCTGCTCGACACATTTTCCCTTATCTTCCTGGGGAAGCTGTCAGTTTGCATACGGGTATTCTAACTAAAAATTTTGTGATGAGTGTTTTATATTTAAAAACCATTGATGTTTTTTTCAAAAGAAAATCGTTTGATAAGTCTATAAATTAAGAGAGAAAACGCAAATTCGCTCAAACCATATCTTCCATTCAATCATATTGCGAATTTATATTCATATGGTTGAGATACGGTATTGAACTCAAGAAAAAAACTATTTCCGGCGGAGGCGGAGGCGGCTTGCCGCACCGTCGTTGTCGTCCTCTGGGACACCGTTGATGAAGTCTTCAATGCAGCACAGAATGTTCTTCACTTGTAAATCAAACATCATGTCGTCGCGCGATCGATGGGCGGGGCGAGAGAGGACGACAACTAGCGGCGCTGAGAGGTAGCGGTCGACGGCGGGGTCCCATGCCGCTGAGGGGGCCCCGCATGGGCACGGTCATGGCAGGTGGAACCAAACGCACGGGGACCGGCGCCCCGGTGGGAGGAGGGGCGCGCACGGACACTGCTGGCACTGGCATGTACACGAGCACGCGCGGGTCCACATAGACCTCGCTGATGCTCGTGGCTTCTAGCTCTGTGATAGTGCTCGGCGACCAACCCGTCAATGCTGCGAGGATGGTCACTAGCGCGGGCGCGGGGATGGGAGCTAGGACGGGAGCAGGGGCCGCAACCACCATGGCCAGCTCGTTCTAGGCCATGTCGAATTCACCAAACTTCAAGACTAGTGGCAGATGATCCTTCTGCGCCATGGCGTTGGTGGAGGTCTACGGAAGGGAGGGGAATGGGAGGCGAACAGTAAGGCCGCCCATATTAAGCACCGGCTTAGGCGCCAATAATGGAGAGGAAGGCGGGAGGTCATGGAAGTCAAAGGGCTCGCTTCCCAGAGAGCATGTGCGGCGTATAGCTCGGATGCTTTCGGGTGAGCCTGCGCACTGGAGGACAGGTTGCACGCCTCTCGGTCAGCCTGCACGCTAGACTGCGCTTGCATGCCTCCCGTTCAGTCAAGGTCAAGCAGCTGTCCACATGGCACCTCCTATAGCCATTAAAATCAAGACATGTGGCATCACGTGAATGGTTAACAGAACGCACACGGTTTGAATTATACAAACATTTGAGATATTAAAGTGGAAGTTATTGTTTCAAAATGCCTTTGTTGGTTGTTATTCCAGTGCCCCTTCTCTCAAAATGGACAAAAAATACCACAGCATGTTGGGTGCCATTCCATGATAGCATGCCAAGTTTCATGAATTTCAGATGAGTTTTGGATTTACTAGAATTTAAAAACAAACTATCTCAATGTTTTGTCGGCAATCAACGGTGCCCTGTTGTTTGAAATTCTTTCCCATTTCTTGCATGGGACCTAAGCATGCACCCAAGGACACAGATTTGATTTTTCAACCAATTTATATACACTGGAGCATGTGCATGTAGTTCAAATTTGAATTATGCACATAAATGCGTTGAAAACTCAGTTAATGCATAAAAATGTCCAAACAAACCCCGAAAAATCACAACAATTGACACAACACTCATGTTGTTCTATGTTGACATGAGAAATTTTTTGAAAGCAATAAGAGGCAATGGATATCGTTTCATCCCCAAAGGTGGGACGTTCCCTACCAAAACCATCATGCTTGTTGTGAGAAGCTCTGGTTTGTGAGAAGCATATACCCAAACCTGCCCCAAATGGGACAAAATTTTTACCATGGCATGTTGATGCCACTCCATGATAGCATGCCAAGTTTCATGAATTTCAGACGAGTTTTGGATTTACTAGAATTTAAAAACCAGGTATCTCAATGTTTGTGGTCGAGTGACGGTGGCAGGGTGTTTGACATTCATTCCCATTTCTTGCATGGGACCTAAGCATGCAACCAAGAACACCGATTTGAATTTTAAACCAATTTATATGTATTAGAGCATGTGCATGTAGTTCAAATTTGAATTATGCACATGAATGCATTGAAAACTCAGTTAATGCATAAAAATGTCCAAACGAACTCCGAAAAATCACAAAAATTGACACAACACTCCTGTTGTTCTATGTTGACACGAGAAGAAATAAATAAGAGGAATTTGATATCATTTTGTCCCCAAAGGTGGGACGTTCCCTACCGAAACCATCATTCTTCTCGTGAGAAGCTCTGGTTTGTGACAAACATATACCCAAACCTGCCCCAAATGGGACAAAAATTTTACCACGACATGTTGATGCCGCTCCATGATAGCATGCCAAGTTTCATGAATTTCAGACGAGTTTTGGATTTACTAGAATTTAAAAACAAGGTATCTCAATGTTTGCGGCCAAGTGACGGTGGTAGGGTGTTATTCATTCCCTTTTCTTGCATGGGACCTAAGCATGCAACCAAGGACACATATTTGAATTTTCAACCAATTTATACGCATTAGAGCATGTGCATGTAGTTCAACTTTGAATTACGCACATAAATGCATTGAAAACTTAATTAATGCATACAAATGTCCAAACGAACCCCGAAAAATCCCAAAAATTGACACAACACTCTTGTTGTTCTATGTTGACACTAGGAAAAAATTGAAATCGAGAAGCAGCAATGGATATCGTTTCATCCAGAAAGGTGAAACATTCCCTACCAAAACCATCAGGCTTGTTGTGGGAAGCTCTAGTTTGTGAGAAGCATATCCGCAAACCTGCCCCAAATGGGACAAAAGAATTACCATGGCATGTTGATGCCGCTCCATGACAGCATGCCAAGTTTCAAGAATTTCAGACGACCTTTGGATTTACTAGAATTTAAAAACCAGGTATCTCAATATTTGCGGCCGAGTGATGGTGGCAGGGTGTTTGACATTCATTCCCATTTCTTGCATGGGACCTAAGCATGCAACCAAGGACACAGATTTGCATGTCAACCAATTTATATGCATTAGAGCATGTGCATGTAGTTCAAATTTGAATTATGCACATGAATGCATTGAAAACTCAATTAATGCATAAAAATGTCCAAACGAACCACGAAAAATCACAACAATTGACACAACACTCCTGTTGTTCTATGTTGACATGGGAATTTTTTTGAAAGCAATAAGAGGAAATGAATATCATTTCATCCACAAAGGTGGGACATTCCCTACCGAAACCATCATGCTTCTCATGAGAAGCTCTGGTTTGTGAGAAGCATATACCCAAACCTGCCCCAAATGGGACAAAATTTACCACGGCATGTTGATGCCGCTCCATGATAGCATGCCAAGTTTCATGAATTTCCGACGAATTTTGGATTTAGTAGAATTTAAAAACCAGGTATCTGAATGTTTGCGGCTGAGTGACGGTGGTATGGTGTTTGACATTCATTCCCATTTCTTGCATGGGACCTAAGCATGCAACCAAGGACACATATTTGAATTTTCAACTAATTTATATGCATTAGAGCATGTGCATGTAGTTCAAATTTGAATTATGCACATAAATACATTGAAAACACAATTAATGCCTAAAAATGTCCAAACGAACCCCGAAAAATCCCAAAAATTGACACAACACTCCTGTTGTTCTATGTTGCCACTAGGAAAAAAATGAAATCAAGAAGAGGCAATGGATATCGTTTCATCCAAAAAGGTGAAATGTTCCCTACCGATACCATCAGGCTTGTTGTGAGAAGCTCTGGTTTGTGAGAAGCATATCCCCAAACCTGCCCCAAATGGGACAAAAAAATTTACCACGACATGTTGATGTCGCTCCATGACAGCATGCCAAGTTTCATGAATTTCAGACGAGCTTTGGATTTACTAGAATTTAAAAACCAGGTATCTCAATGTTTGCGGCTGAGTGACGGTGGCAGGATGTTTGACATTCATTCACATTTCTTGCATGGGACCTAAGCATGCAACCAAGGACACATATTTGAATTTTCAACTAATTTATATGCATTAGAGCATGTGCCTGTAGTTCAAATTTGAATTATGCACATGAATGAATAGAAAACTCAGTTAATCTATAAAAATGTCCAAGCGAACCCCGAAAAATCCCAAAAATTGACACAACACTCTTGTTTTCTATGTTGACACTAGGAAAAAATTTCAAATCGAGAAGAGGCAACGGATATCATTTCATCTAGAAAGGTAAAACATTCCCTACCGAAACCATCACACTTATTGTGAGAAGCTCTGGTTTATGAGAAGCTTATACCCAAACCTGCCCCAAATGGGACAAAAAATTTACCACGGCATGGTGATGCTGCTCCATGATAGCATGCCAAGTTTCATGAATTTTGGATGAATTTTGGATTTACTAGAATTACAAAAGCAAGTACGTCCACGTTTGCCGGAGAGCCATGGTGCCGTGGTGTTCGAATTTCATCCCCATTTCTTGCGTGGGACATAAGCATAAACCCATGGACACATATATGATTTTACAACCCATGTTGGTGCACTGGAGCATGTGCGTGCAGTTTAATTTTGAATTGTGCACCTGAAATGGCTAGAAAACCAATTTAATGTATAAAATGTCCAAACGAACCCTGAATAATTCCAATTCTTTTACGACACACATATAGTTGCATGTTCACTCCAGATAAAAGGTCTAGCAATTCAAACACTGTCCATTGCCGTTGTGACCCCATTATGTAATTCAAATCAAGATGAAAAATCAAGTAGATCCCACACAGTTTATTATCACCAACCATGTGAGATGCAGCACAAAATATCCTGGCTATGGCTTACGCGAGAAGGTGCGTCGGCTACGGTCCACAGCTGGTGTCTCAAGCACACTAGCTCGCTCCCCAAATATCATTTCATTGTTCAATCGTCACCGGTGAAAGATGGGCACGTGGACCCGCGTCGTGAGGGCAACTTCGGTGGCCCACTCCGACGAGAGCGCGGATGAAGCCGCCATGTGTGTGCTAACAAGGTGCATGAGCGTGGCCGCAATGTGCGACCGGGCGGCCAAGGTAGCCCATATGGCCGCTGTTGGTTCTCAGGTGGTGGCGGCAACATCTGCCTCGGGGATAGCAACTGGCGAGAGCGGCACATCAGCTCTCCGTTTCGCAGCGGCGGCCTTAGCCCTGATGGAGGCTGCCCACGACCATGTCGAGGCCGCCCACGCCCAGCTCATGGCGGTCACCGCGCAAATCAAGCGAAGCTTCTCCGACAACGATCGGCAACCCACGGCCAAAGAGTTGGCAATCGTCGAGAGCATTCGAGGAGCCGTCCGTTCCTCCAACACATACCTTGCGATGACGGAGCCCCTCCAAGCCCGGATCATAGCCGCCCATGCCCAGCTCGTGGCGGCCTTTTCCAAAGAGATGGCAGACGCATATGGTGAGATGCTTGGTGATTATGGTGCGATGGATGCCATGGAGCCCCTTCCCCAGGAGACCGTCGGGCGCGAGCTGGACATGGAGGCAGCGGTGGAGATCGACGAGCACTAGCCATAGTAGTACTCTTTATTTTGTTTAATTAAGAGTGTCGGTCTTTAATTTATTAGAGTAATGTTTAGGTCAGTTAGCTCTGTTTAATTGCTGAACTTGCTCGATTAAGAAGTGTGGGTGTGCTGTAGTCTCCTTTGTGTACCCAAATTATGCAATGGCGTGGATGACCACTGTAACTAGGGAAATTCGAACCAAAATTTTTGACGTTCAAACTCATCACACATGGGTTATGCTATCTGAATCATTTGTGATGTTCACATATTGTACACAGTTCTGAATAAGGGACCGTGTCTGATGACACTTTGCGCACCAGTTTTTTCGCTGAAGCGATTCCAATTTTCGGCTTCCACGGAAATATCTACCTCCCCGCCCCCCTTACCAAAAGCCACATTTCCCCTATTTCTGCTTTCCTTTCCAACTTGAAACCTTTACTCCTTGCTTGCAGCGTCGCCTCCTCATTGGCGACCCTCCTTCACGCTGCTCGGCCTCGTCTATCCAAGCAGGTAATCCACACCCGACCCCCATCCTCCTCCTCCTTCCACATCCGACATGCCCCGGTCGCCAGTGCGACACCTTCCACCCAAATCACCGACCCCTCCACCAAATAAGCATCGCCCTAAGCCATGGTGTACGCAGTATAGCCAGGATCTCAAGGAGCATTTGGCAGCGGAGAAGCAAATCGCGGCCGCACGCATGGATGAGGTCGCGATGGCTGCCATTCATGTCGACCCCCAGCTCTTGGAGGAGCACCTTGCCATTTTCCAGCTACGCCGGTTAAGCATGCTCGGTATACCCATTGCGTGTGCTGCTCCTGCCTTTCCTTCACAAATTCTAGTGAATTTTTCTATCTATTTTTACCATGCAATCTATTGCTCTATTGTATATGTTCTATATGTCGTGCAGTATAGTGCTCACTTATTAACTGTTTTGTTAATTAGTTGTCGTCTTCAGTTAACTGTTTGGTTCAATTCTGCAAATGTGATGTTCAATTCTTCAGGCTGCAATTTTGTATTGTCTTCCATGTGAGAAATAAATCGAATTTACATGAGAAATGAATACAATTGCTATATTTGCAAGTTGTCAAGCATGCTTGGTTTGGTTATACATTGTGCAATGTGGTGCTCAGTTAACGTTTGGTTCATTTGTGTTGTGGTGTTTAGTTAACTGTTTGGTCCAATTCTGCAATGTGATGTTCAATAGTTGTGGGTGCATTCTGTTATTGTGTACCATGTGAGGAATAAATTGAATTTGGCTGTAGTAAATACATGAGAAACAAATACAATTGCTATATTTCCAAGTTGTTAAGCATGCTTGGTTTGGTTAACTATCTAATCTTCTATTAGGAGTATGTTATATTGTGCAATGCGGTGCTCAGTTAATGTTTGGTTCATTTTTTGTGGTGTTTAGTTTACTGCTTGGTTCAATTCTGCAATGCGATGTCCAATTGTCGTGGGTAGAATTTTGTATTGTTGTGCATGTGAGGAATAAATCGAATTTGGCTGCATTTAATACATGAGAAACATATACAGGTGCTATATTTCCTAGTTCTTAATCATGCTTGGTTTGGATAAATGGGTTTTCCATGTGGCTTGAATTAATCTGATGAATCTGCAATGTGCTTATTTTTCATCAACATATTTTACTGATAGCATGTGAACCCTTACTTAACCTGATGACTAACTACCTTATATGTGTTGCAGGGAAACAATGGGAAGCACTGAGGTTTACAATTGAGGTTAGCACGTGCATGGTCCGTTGTCTAATAGCACATTATTGTGCAATTGCAGGAACCATTCTAATATTTAGGTTTTTAATAATTTGGTCTTGCACATGTAGGTCCTGCTGGCAGAGGTTTTGACCCACTGTTTGACCCTTTTTGCATATGGGGAAATGAGTTGTCCATGAATATCAATCAAGTCAAGAAACTCAGAAAGATTGTTAGGATAAGGAAATAGCGACAACAAGATCTTAGTCTACACAATGAAGAAGACATCAGTTCACTACAAGATGGTACTAACTATTATACCTTGCCTTTTTTATTCCTTTACCCCAATTCCAATATAGAGAAGATATTTATGCACATCCTTGTTTTCAGGCCTTTCCAAAGCAGTTCACCGATGATTACCTCTGAAACCACCTCTATGGTCAAGAGGCGAGGAAGGTTTTCATACAACACCCACAGTTCAATATTGAAGTGTTCCTGAAGAGGACGAAGGATGGACGGTCAATCATTGTAGGATCGAAGGTATGTCTAGAGGGGGGTGATTAGACTACTTGACCAAATAAAAATCTAGCCTTTTCCCAATTTTAAGTCTTGGCAGATTATAGCAACTTAGCACAAGTCAAGCAATCAACCTACACATGCAAGTCTAAGAGTATAGCAGCAGAATGTAAAACATTTGCATATGAAGGTAAAGGGAGGAGTTTGGAGGGAGCAAATGCAATGTAAACATAGGGATTTTTGGCATGGTTCCGATAGGTGGTGCTATCGTACAGACACGTTGATGGAGACTCCAACCCACGAAGGCTAACAGCTACGCGAGTCCACGGAGGAATCCACCCATGAAGGGTCCATGAAGAAGCAACCTTGTCTATCCCACCATGGCCATCACCCATGAAGGACTTGCCTCACTTGGGTAGATCTTCACGAAGTAGGCGATCTCCTTGCCGGTACAAACTCCTTGGTTCAAATCCACAATCTTGTCGGAGGCTCCCAAGTAACACCTAACCAATCTAGGAGACACCACTCTCCAAAAGGTAATAAATGGTGTGTTAATGATGAACTCCTTGCTCTTGTGCTTCAAATTATAGTCTCCCCAACACTAAACTCTCTCTCATAGATTTGGATTTGGTGGAAAGATGATTTGAGTGGAAAGCAACTTGGGGAAGGCTAGAGATCAAGATTCTTGTGGTTGGAATGGAATATCTTGGTCTCAACACATGAGTAGGTGGTTCTCTCTTAGAAAATGTATGTTGGAAGTGTAGGCACGTTCTAATGGCTCTCTCCATGAATGAAGAGTGGGTGGAGGGGTATTTATAACCTCCACACAAAATCAACCATTACACACAATTTACCAAACTCGATGAGGTCAAATCATGAAACTCGGTCACACCGATTTAGTTCAAAATGTGAATGCTAGGATTTTAGGTGGGACCGACATGTCAACTCGGTGGGACCGAATTCATTAGGGTTAGGGCATAACGTAATCTTGGTGAGACCGATCACATAAACTCGGTAAGACTGATTTCTGTAATAGGCAAACAAAGAGTTGGTCAGGAAAACTCGGTGGGACCGAATCGCTCATTTCGATGAGACTGAGATGTTACGAAAGGGAAACAGAGAGTTTGCATTGCGAACTCGGTGGGACCGATTGCTCATTTTGGTGAGACTGAAACATTACGAAAGGGAAACAGAGAGTTTGCGATCCCATCTTGGTGAGACCGAGATCCCTATTGGTGAGACCGAACTGATTAGGGTTTCTGGCAGTGGCTATGTCAAATGAACTCGGTGGCTCCGGATAGATCAAATCGGTGGGGCCGATTTTGACTTTTGGTTTGGGACATATGTGGAAATGAGGAATTGGTTGAGGGATTTTGGAGCATATAACTAAGCATTTTGAGCATGCTTTTCCTATGGACTCAATGTGATCTTGAATCACTAAAATGAAAAAGGTAGAGTCTTGAGCTTTAGCCAATATGTGTCCTTAGCATTTTGAGGGGTCCACATTCCTAGTCCATGCCATGCCAATCACTGAACTTTCTGAAATGATCATCTTGAAAGAGCATTTCTTCAATGAGCTATATGTTGTTAGGAATTACCAAAACCACCCAGGGATAGTTGCACTTTCAATCTCCCCCTTTTTGGTAATTGATGACAATAGATAGATCAAAGCTTCGACAAGTGATAATAAGATTGAAATACATCATCGCTTTGAGAAGTATGTGATAAGCAAGAGCTCCCCCTAAATTTGTGCATTATTTAAAATTTGCTTTTGAATGCAAATGCACAATCGATTAGCATCATGGGTTACTCTTCCATGTCACATACATCTTGGTGGAGTGCTCAAAATGATAAAAGGTAAAAACATGCACTCATCACCAAGGCAAAGTGAATGATCATACAAGAGATATAATAGATAACATCATTCAAGCACAAGCATTAATGTATGATATGATCAAATGCATGATCAAATTGGTATCTCGCACACACACAGACATAAAGTATCAAGCAAGCACACAAAAGTATCAACCAAATAGCAAGAGAGACAAGAGAAGCAAAAATAGTTTCTCTCGAAGCCTATGATCTATACATTTCTCCCCCTTTGGCAACAAGTTCCCAAAAAGTTTGAAAATGCATAGTGCTATGCGTCTCTCTAGGCTTGATCTTCACGAGGTGGTGTTGAGATGACTCCAAGGACGAATGCATCTATTGAAGTTGTTGGAGTTGGTGGAGTGGCAACTGGAGGTGGCACTGATATTGTGGTTGTAGGTGCTGATGTAGTTGCTCTTGTGTCAGCCATGGGTACTGCAGCAGATCTCTGTCCTCTTGGCACTCTTTGAAAGGCATCTGTGGTAGCCTACCCTTTCCTCTCCTCAGCTTCTTCCTGGAGCTACTCAACTGCTGTTTGCATCTCTGTTAATTTAAGATCAAGATCATAGAACTTTGTTTCAATGATCCTTTCCAAGCTCTCTTGGTTCTGAGTCAGGGTGGCCAAGCCCTTCTCAATCCTCAAGGTGGCTTAAATCAGATATGCAAGATGATCTTATTTGCTCTTGAGAAACACTTGAGATGCCTCTTCAGCACTTGGCATCTTTGCAATTTTCTCAGCTTTGTCTTTCTCTCTTTTCTCTTGTGCCTGTGCAGATGTAGGATCTTCTTCTGTCATGAAAACAGTGTTTGTCAGGGGGATGGACCCCAGGCAGGCAACGGAACCCGGATCCTCTTCAAAAAACAACGGGGTTGGCACCGCCCTTCAATACCGGCACGCGCTTGGCCGGGTCGCTCGACCCGGCCAAGCCCCGCAAGCCGGCCAAACTAGCCGACCCGGCAAGACACGTCGACTCGGCCCCAATAACTAGCGCAAGACAGCCGAACCCGGCACGGCCAAGGCCTCCTCAACAAGCCAGCGCCACCCGTGGCGTGCTACACAATCCAGCCATGGGTCAACTCCCGTCCCATCCAGGCCATATGATGGGACGAGACTTCAATCATGGGTCAACTCCCGAGGTAATAGTGCCCCGCCCATGCCTCTGGTCAGTAGGAACGTGGCAACAGTGCCCCTCACCTACCCGCTGACCAGGGCCGGCGTGGCTACAGTGCCCCTGCCTTCACCGCTGACGACAGCAAACGGCAACCTGGCGGAGAGCACTGTATGTGACTCGACTCGGCCACGCCCTGACGATCGAAAATACGGCGCATAGTCCCCCTAGGCATGCGGGGCCCGCACCTAGGGTAACCCGGTGAACCACAAGACCTTAGCGGGACCCAGCCCGGGTTCCCGGACACCGACAATACGGACCCACCGACTTGTAACATTGCCATTGTACCCCCGGGGGGTTGGACTATAAAACCCCCCGGGAGCCCACGATCATAAGAGACCGAGCAAGAGAGCAAGCAGAAAACACATACGAGAGAAAGGCAAGTAAGCAGAGGACTAGCCACAAAACAACGACACCGGAGAGAAGGAGCAGCCCAAGCCTTGGACAGCTTCCTTCCTCCTTAATGCAGCTCCAGGAGCAACACTGTATTATCGATCATCCAACTACACTCGGCAGGACTAGGGGTATTATCTCTCCGGAGAGCCCCGAACCTGGGTATGTCCAGCGTCCCGCGCCCGATCATGCCAACCTCGCCTCTGGAGTCCACTAGCGCCCTCGAGCCTCCTCCTCTCTTTAGCCATCCCTTGGCATCTGCCGTGCGCCCACCACGACAGTGTTGTCCTGAAAATCTGGTCTCAAGGGTAGATGCTCCTTGTCCAAAACATAAGTGCATGTGCCCATCTTGGAGTTGATGAGCACCTGGATGTGTGGAGCATACCCACAAGATCTCTTCTGATCTGCAGTTGTCCTCTTGATTGTTTCCACAATCAGGCTCATGACTTTGAATTTTTGGGGCACATCAAACAACTGCAGCAAGTTGATGGAATGACCTTTCATCATCTTGTGATCTCCAGATGTGGGCAGTAAGGTATGCCTCGCGATAGTGTTGATTGTGGCCAAACCAGATAGGAGATAATGAACAGAGCCTAGCTTATGATTTTCCAAGGCTTTGTTTGGAATTTCTTTGTACATGTTGGCCATAGAGTTGTAGTCTTTCTTCTTCTTGGCATAGACATCCAAGTCATCTTCATGCTCTTTAGGGGCATTGATAAATTTGGCCCACTCATCAACTGTTGATTGCTACCTTGTACCCTCAGAAATCCAAACAATTCTACCATCAGGATAGTGATGTCTACGACGCAACCTTCTTCTTGTAGACGTTGTTGGGCCTCCAAGTGCAGAGGTTTGTAGGACAGTAGCAAATTTCCCTCAAGTGGATGACCTAAGGTTTATCAATCTGTGGGAGGCGTAGGATGAAGATGGTATCTCTCAAACAACCCTGCAACCAAATAACAAAGAGTCTCTTGTGTCCCCAACACACCCAATACAATGGTAAGTTGTATAGGTGCACTAGTTCGGCAAAGAGATGGTGATACAAGTGCAATATGGATAGTAGATAAAGGTTTTTGTAATCTGAAAATATAAAAACAGCAAGGTAGCAAGTGGTAAAAGTGAGCGTAAACGGTATTGCAATGCCAGGAAACAAGGCCTAGGGTTCATACTTTCACTAGTGCAAGTCCTCTCAACAATAATAACATAATTGGATCATATAACTATCCCTCAACATGCAACAAAAAGTCACTCCAAAGTCACTAATAGCAGAGAACAAACGAAGAGATTATTGTAGGGTATGAAACCACCTCAAAGTTATCCTTTCCATTCAATCTATCATAGAGTTCGTACTAGAATAACACCTTAAGATACAAATCAACCAAAACCCTAATGTCACCTACATACTCCAATGTAACCTCAAGTATCCGTGGGTATGATTATACGATATGCATCACACAATCTCAGATTCATCTATTCAACCAACACAAAGAACTTCAAAGAGTGCCCCAAAGTTTCTACCAGAGAGTCAAGACGAAAACGTTTGCCAACCCCTATGCATAAGTTCACGAGATCACGGAACTTGCAAGTTGATCACCAAAACATACATCAAGTGGATCATGTGATATCCCATTGTCACCACAGATAAGCACATGCAAGACATACATCAAGTGTTCTCAAATCCTTAAAGACTCAATCCGATAAGATAACTTCAAAGGGAAAACTTAATCCATTACAAGAGAGTAGATGAGGAGAAACATCATAAGATCCTGTTGGAAATATGCCCTAGAGGCAATAATAAAATGGTTATTATTATATTTCCTTGTTCATGATAATTTTCTATTGTTCATGCTATAACTGTGTTATCCGGAAATCGTAATACTTGTGTGAATACATAGACCACAACACGTCCCTAGTGAGCCTCTAGTTGACTAGCTCGTTGATCAAAAGATAGTCATGGTTTCCTAACTATGGACATTAGATGTCATTGATAACGGGATCACATCATTAGGAGAATGATGTGATGGACAAGACCCAATCCTAAGCATAGCTCAAAGATCGTGTAGTTTGTTTGCTAGAGCTTTTCCGAATGTCAAGTATCATTTCCTTAGACCATGAGATTGTGCAACTCCCGGATACCGTAGGAGTGCTTTGGGTGTGCCAAACGTCACAACGTAACTGGGTGACTATAAAGGTGCACTACGGGTATCTCTGAAAGTGTCTGTTGGGTTGGCACGAAACAAGACTGGGATTTGTCACTCCGTATGACGGAGAGGTATCTCTGGGCCCACTCGGTAATGCATCATCATAATGAGCTCAATGTGACCAAGTGGTTGATCACGGGATCATGCATTACGGTACGAGTAAAGTGACTTGCCGGTAACGAGATTGAACGAGGTATTAGGATACCAATGATCGAGTCTCGGGCGAGTAATGTACCGATTGACAAAGGGAATTGTATATGGGATTGATTGAATCCTCGACATTGTGGTTCATCTGATGAGATCATAGAGGAGCATGTGGGAGCCAACATGGGTATCCAGATCCCGCTGTTGGTTATTGACCGGAGAGTCATCTCGGTCATGTCTGCGTGTCTCTCGAACCCGTAGGGTCTACACACTTAAGGTTCGGTGACGCTAGGGTTGTAGAGATATTTGTATGCGGTAACTTGAAAGTTGTTCGGAGTCCCGGATGATATCCTGGACGTCACGAGGAGTTCCGGAATGGTCCGGAGGTGAGGAATTATATATAGGAAGTCCAGTTTCGGCCATCGGGAAAGTTTCGGGGGTCAACGGTATTGTACCGGGACCACCGGAAGGGTCCCAGGGGTCCACTGGGTGGGGCCACCTATCCCGGAGGGCCCCATGGGCTGAAGTGGGGAAGGGAACCAGCCCCTGGTGGGCTGGTGCGCCCCCCTTGGGCCTCCCCCTGCGCCTAGGGGTGGAAACCCTAGGGGTGGGGGCGCCCTACCTGGCTTGGGGGGCAAGCCACCCCCCTTGGCCGCCGCCCCCTTGAGATTCAATATCTATGGCCGGCGCCCCCCTAGGGGACCTATATATAGTGGGGGGAGGGAGGGCAGCCGCACCCTAGCCCCTGGCGCCTCCCTCTCCTTCCCGTGACACCTCTCCCTCTCGCTGAGCTTGGCGAAGCCCTGCCGAGATCGCCGTTGCTTCCACCACCACGCCATCGTGCTGCTGGATCTCCATCAACCTCTCCTTCCCCCTTGCTGGATCAAGAAGGAGGAGACGTCTTCCCAACTGTACGTGTGTTGAACGCGGAGGTGTCCTCCGTTTGGCGCTCGGTCATCGATGATTTGGATCAAGATGAGCACGACTCCATCAACCCCGTTCTCTTGAACGCTTCCGCGCGCGATCTACAAGGGTATGTAGATGCACTCCCCTTTCCCTCATTGCTATATAACTCCATAGATTGATCTTCGTGATGCATAGAAAATTTTAAATGCTGCTACATTCCCCAACAGTGGCATCATAGCTAGGTCTATGCGTAGTTTCTATGCATGAGTAGAACACAAAGCAGTTGTGGGTGCCGATATTGTCAATTTACTTGCCGTTACTAGTATTATCTTGATTCGGCGGCATCGTGGGATGAAGCGTCCCGGACCGACCTTACACGTACGCTTACGTGAGATTGGTTCCACCAACTGACATGCACTAGTTGCATAAGGTGGCTAGCAGGTGTCTGTCTCTCCCACTTTAGTCGGATCGGATTCGATGAAAAGGGTCCTTATGAAGGGTAAATAGAAATTGGCATATCACGTTGTGGTTTTGGCGTAGGTAAGAAACGTTCTTGCTAAGAAACCTATAGCAGCCACGTAAAAACTTGCAACAACAATTAGAGAACGTCTGACTTGTTTTTGCAGCATGTGCCGTGTGATGTGATATGGCCAAAAGGATGTGATGAATGATATATGTGATGTATGAGATTGATCATTTTCTTGTAATAGGAATCACGACTTGCATGTCGATGAGTATGACAACCGGCAGGAGCCATAGGAGTTGCCTTAATTTATTTATGACCTGCGTGTCAACATAAACATCATGTAATTACTTTAATTTATTGCTAAACCGTTAGCCATAGTAGTAGAAGTAATATTTGACGAGACAACTTCATGAAGACACGATGATGGAGATCATGATGATGGAGATCATGGTGTCATGCCGGTGACGATGATGATCATGGCGCCCCGAAGATGGAGATCAAAAGGAGCAAATGATATTGGCCATATCATGTCACTGTTTGATTGCATGTGATGTTTATCATGTTTTACATCTTATTTGCTTAGAATGACGGTAGCTTAAATAAGATGATCCCTCGTAATAATTTCAAGAAAGTGTTCCCCCTAACTGTGCACCATTGCGAAGGTTCGTTGTTTCGAAGCACCACCTGATGATCGGGTGTGATAGATTCTAACGTTCAAATACAACGGGTGTAAGCCAGATTTACACACGCAATACACTTAGGTTGACTTGACGAGCCTAGCATGTATAGACATGGCCTCGGAACACGGAAGACCGAAAGGTCGAGCATGAGTCGTATAGAAGATACGATCAACATGAAGATGTTCACCGATGTTGACTAGTCCGTCTGACGTGATGATCGGACACGGCCTAGTTGACTCGAATCATGTTTCACTTAGATGACTAGAGGTATGTCTATCTAAGTGGGAGTTCATTGAATAATTTGATTAGATGAACTTAATTATCATGAACTTAGTCTAAAATCTTTACAATATGTCTTGTAGATCAAATGGCCCACGCTAATGTTACCCTCAACTTCAATGCATTCCTAGAGAAAACCAAGCTGAAAGATGATGGCAGCAACTATACGGACTGGGTCCGGAACCTGAGGATCATCCTCATAGCTGCCAAGAAAGATTATGTCCTAGAAGCACCGCTAGATGACGCACCCATCCTAGAGAACCAAGACGTTATGAACGCTTGGCAGTCACATGCTGATGATTACTCCCTCGTTCAGTGCAGCATGCTTTACAGCTTAGAACTGGGGCTCCAAAAGCGTTTTGAGCAACACGGAGCATATGAGATGTTCGAAGAGCTGAAAATGGTTTTCCAAGCTCATGCCCGGGTCGAGAGATATGAAGTCTCCGACAAGTTCTTAACTTGTAAGATGGAGGAAAATAGTTCTGTCAGTGAGCACATACTCAAAATGTCTGGGTTGCATAACCGCTTGACTCAGCTGGGAGTTAATCTCCCGGATGACGTGGTCATTGACAGAATCCTTCAGTCGCTTCCACCAAGCTACAAGAGGTTTGTGATGAACTTCAATATGCAGGGGATGGAAAAAAACATTCCTGAAGTATATTCAATGCTGAAATCAGCAGAGGTGGAGATCAAAAAGGAACATCAAGTGTTGATGGTGAATAAAACCACTAAGTTTAAGAAAGGCAAGGGTAAGAACTTCAAGAAGGACGGCAAGGGGGTTGCCGCGCCCGGTAAGCAAGCTGCCGGGAAGAAGCCAAAGAATGGACCCAAGCCCGAGACTGAGTGTTTTTATTGCAAGGGAAGTGGTCACTAGAAGCGGAACTGCCCCAAAAACTTAGCGGACAAGAAGGCCAGCAACACTAAAGGTATATGTGATATACATGTAATTGATGTGTACCTTACCAGTACTCGTAGTAGCTCTTGGGTATTTGATACCGGTGCAGTTGCTCACATTTGTAACTCAAAGCAGGAGCTACGGAATAAGCGGAGACTGGCGAAGGACGAGGTGACGATGCGCGTCGGGAATGGTTCCAAGGTCGATGTGATCGCCGTCGGCACACTACCTCTACATTTACCTACGGTATTAGTTTTAAACCTCAATAATTGTTATTTAGTGCCAACTTTGAGCATGAACATTGTATCAGGATCTCGTTTAATTCGAGATGGCTACTCATTTAAATCCGAGAATAATGGTTGTTCTATTTATATGAGAGATATGTTTTATGGTCATGCCCCATTGGTGAATGGTTTATTCTTAATGAATCTCGAGCGTAATGTTACACATATTCATAGTGTGAATACCAAAAGATGTAAGGTTGATAATGATAGTCCCACATACTTGTGGCACTGCCGCCTTGGTCACATAGGTGTCAAACGCATGAAGAAGCTCCATGCAGATGGACTTTTGGAGTCTCTTGATTATGAATCATTTGACACGTGCGAACCATGCCTCATGGGTAAAATGACCAAGACTCCGTCCTCAGGAACAATGGAGCGAGCAACCAACTTATTGGAAATCATACATACTGATGTGTGCGGTCCAATGAGTGTTGAGGCTCGCGGTGGCTATCATTATGCTCTCACCCTCACTGATGACTTGAGTAGATATGGGTATGTCTACTTAATGAAACACAAGTCTGAGACCTTTGAAAAGTTCAAGGAAATTCAGAGTGAGGTTGAGAATCAACGTGACAGGAAAATCAAGTTCTTGCAATCAGATCATGGGGGAGAATACTTGAGTCACGAATTTGGCACACACTTAAGGAAATGTGGAATAGTTTCACAACTCACGCCGCTTGGAACAGCTCAGCGTAATGGTGTGTCCGAACATCGTAATCGCACTCTATTGGATATGGTGCGATCTATGATGTCTCTTACTGATCTACCGCTGTCATTTTGGGGCTATGCTTTAGAGACTGCCACGTTCACTTTAAATAGGGCTCCGTCTTAATCCGTTGAGACGACACCGTATGAATTATAGTTTGGGAAGAAACCTAAGTTGTCGTTTCTAAAAGTTTGGGGATGCGATGCTTGTGTCAAGAAACTTCAACCTGAAAAGCTCGAACCCAAGTCGGAAAAATGCGTCTTCATAGGATACCCTAAAGAAACTATTGGGTATACCTTCTACCTCAGACCCGAAGGCAATTTGTTGCCAAGAATGGATCCTTTCTAGAGAAAGAGTTTCTCTCAAAAGAAGTAAGTGGGAGGAAAGTAGAACTTGATGAAGTATTGCCTCTTGAACCGAAGAGTGGCGTAGCTCAAGAAAATGTTCCTGAGGTGCCTGCACCGACTAGAGAGGAAGTTAATGATGATGATCATGAAACTTCAGATCAAGTTGCTACTGAACTTCATAGGTCCACAAGGACACGTTCCGCACCAGAGTGGTACGACAACCCTGTCCTAGAAATTATGTTGTTAGACAATGGTGAACCTTCAAACTATGAAGAAGCAATGATGGGCCCAGATTCCGACAAATGGCTGGAAGCCATGAAATCCGAGATAGGATCCATGTATGAAAATGAAGTATGGACTTTGACTGACTTGCCCGATGATCGGCGAGCCATAGAAAATAAATGGATCTTTAAGAAGAAGACAGACGCGGATGGTAATGTAACCATCTATAAAGCTCGGCTTGTCGCTAAGGGTTATCAACAAGTTCAAGGGGTTGACTACGATGAGACTTTCTCACCGGTAGCGAAGCTGAAGTCCGTCCGAATCATGTTAGTAATTGCCGCATTCTATGATTATGAGATATGGCAAATGGATGTCAAAACGACATTCCTTAATGGTTTGCTTAAGGAAGAATTGTATATGATGCAGCCGGAAGGTTTTGTCGATCCTAAGAATGCTGACAAGGTGTGCAGGCTCCAACGCTCGATCTATGGGCTGGTGCAAGCATCTCGGAGTTGGAACATTCATTTTGATGAGATGATCAAAGCGTTTGGGTTTACGCAGACTTATGGAGAAGCCTTCATTTACAAGAAAGTGAGTGGGAGCTCTGTAGCATTTATCATATTGTATGTGGATGACATACTATTGATGGGAAATGATATAGAATTCTTGGAAAGCATAAAGGCCTACTTGAACAAGTGTTTTTCAATGAAGGATCTTAGAGAAGCTGCTTACATAATAGGCATCAAGATCTATAGAGATAGATTGAGACGCCTCATTGGTCTTTCACAGAGTACGTACCTTGACAAGATATTGAAGAAGTTCAATATGGATCAGTCAAAGAAGGGGTTCTTGCCTGTGTTGCAAGGTACGAGATTGAGTACGGCTCAATGCCCGACCACGGCAGAAGATAGAGAAAAGATGAGTGTCGTCCCCTATGCCTCGGCCATAGGGTCTATCATGTATGCTATGTTGTGTACCAAACCTAATGTAAACCTTGTCGTAAGTTTGGTGGGAAGGTACCAAAGTAATCCCGGCATGGAACACTGGACAGCGGTCAAGAACATCCTGAAGTACCTGAAAAGGACTAAGGATATGTTTCTCGTTTATGGAGGTGACGAAGAGCTCGCCGTAAAGGGTTACGTCGATGCTAGCTTCGACACAGATCTGGATGACTCCAAGTCACAAACTGGATACGTGTATATTTTGAATGGTGGGGCAGTCAGCTGGTGCAGTTGCAAGCAAAGCGTTGTGGCGGGATCTACATGTGAAGCAGAGTAGATGGCAGCCTCGGAGGCAGCACAAGAAGCAATCTAGGTGAAGGAGTTCATTACTGACCTAGGAGTCATTCCCAATGCGTCGGGCCCGATGACTCTCTTCTGTGACAACACTGGAACTATTGCCCTTGCCAAGGAGCCCAGGTTTCACAGGAAGACAAGGCATATCAAGTGTCGCTTCAACACCATTCGTGAAAGTGTTCAAAATGGAGACATAGATATTTTTAAAGTACATACGGACCTGAATGTAGCAGATCCGTTGACTAAACCTCTCCCTAGAGAAAAACATGATCAACACCAGAACTCTATGGGTGTTCGATTCATTACAATGAAACTAGATTATTGACTCTAGTGCAAGTGGGAGACTGTTGGAAATATGCCCTAGAGGCAATAATAAAATGGTTATTATTATATTTCCTTGTTCATGATAATTATCTATAGTTCATGCTATAATTGTGTTATCCGGAAATCATAATACATGTGTGAATACATAGACCACAACACGTCCCCAGTGAGCCTCTAGTTGACTAGCTCGTTGATCAAAAGATAGTCATGGTTTCCTGACTATGGACATTAGATGTCATTGATAACGGGATCACATCATTAGGAGAATGATGTGATGGACAAGACCCAATCCTAAGCATAGCTCAAAGATCCTGTAGTTCGTTTGCTAGAGCTTTTCAGAATGTCAAGTATCATTTCCTTAGACCATGAGATTGTGCAACTCCTGGATACTGTAGGAGTGCTTTGGGTGTGCCAAACGTCACAATGTAACTGGGTGACTATAAAGGTGCACTACGGGTATCTCTGAAAGTGTCTGTTGGGTTGGCACGAATCGAGACTGGGATTTGTCACTCCGTATGACGGAGAGGTATCTCTGGGCCCACTCGGTAATGCAGCATCATAATGAGCTCAATGTGACCAAGTGGTTGATCATGGGATCATGCATTATGGTACGAGTAAAGTGACTTTCCGGTAACGAGATTGAACGAGGTATTGGGATACCGACGATCGAGTCTCGGGCGAGTAACGTACCGATTGACAAAGGGAATTGTATACGGGATTGATTGAATCCTTGACATCGTGGTTCATCCGATGAGATCATCGAGGAGCATGTGGGATCCAACATGGGTATCCAAATCCCGTTGTTGGTTATTGACCGGAGAGTCGTCTCGGTCATGTCTGCGTGTCTCCCGAACCCGTAGGGTCTACACACTTAAGGTTCAGTGATGCTAGGGTTGTAGAGATATTAGTAGGCGGTAACCTGAAAGTTGTTCGGAGTCCCGAATGAGATCCCGGACGTCACGAGGAGTTCCGAAATGGTCCGTAGGTGAAGAATTTTATATAGGAAGTGTAGTTTCGGCCACCGGGAAAGTTTCGGGGGTCACCGGTATACCGGGACCACCGAAGGGTCTCGGGGGTCCACCGGGTGGGGCCACCTATCCCGGAGGGCCCCATGGGTTGAAGTGGGGAAGGGAACTAGCCCCTGGTGGGCTGGTGCGCCCCCCTTGGGCCTCCCCCTGCGCCTAGGGTTGGAAACCCTAGGGGTGGGGGCGCCCCACTTGGCTTGGGGGGCAAGCCACCCCCCTTGGCCGCCGCCCCCCTTGAGATTCAATCTCTAGGGCCGGCGCCCCCCCATAGGGGCCCTATATATAGTGGGGGGAGGGAGGGCAGCAGCACCCTATCCCCTGGCACCTCCCTCTCCCTCCCGTGACACCTCTCCCTCTCGCTGAGCTTGGCGAAGCCCTGCCGAGATCGCCGTTGCTTCCACCACCATATCGTCGTGCAGCAGGATCTCCATCAACCTCTCCTTCCCCCTTGCTGGATCAAGAAGGAGGAGATGTCTTCCCAACCGTACGTGTGTTGAACACGGAGGTGTTGTCCGTTTGGCGCTCGGTCATCCGTGATTTGGATCACGACGAGCACGACTCCATCAACCCCGTTCTCTTGAACGCTTCCGCGCGCAATCTACAAGGGTATGTAGATGCACTGCCTTTTCCCTCGTTGCTAGATAACTCCATATATTGATCTTGGTGATGCGTAGAAAATTTTAAATTCTGCTACGTTCACCAACAGATCCAACTATAATAGCAAAGCTCGTGATACATCAAGATCGTGCCAAATCGAGAACACGAGAGAGAGAGAGAGAGAGATCAAACACATAGCTACTGGTACATATCCTCAGACCCAAGGGTGAACTACTCCCTCCTCATCATGGAGAGCATCGGGATGATGAAGATGGCCACCGGAGAGGGATTCCCCCCTCCGACAGGGTGCCGAAACGGGTCTAGATTGGTTTTCGGTGGCTATAGAGGCCTGCGGCGGCGGGACTCTCGATCTAGGTTTCTTTCTGAAAGTTTTGGGTTATATAAGAGGTGTTGGAGTCGGAAACAAGTCAGGGGGTCCCCGAGGTAAGGGGGCTCGCCTAGGGGGGTAGGGCGCGTCCAAGGGGTAGGGCACGCCCCAACCCTCGTGGTGGCCTCGAGACTCTTCTGGCCCATCTCCGGTACTCCGTGGGCTTCTTCTAGTCCAAAAATGATCTCCGTGAAATTTTAGGTCAATTGGACTCCATTTGATTTTCCTTTTCTGCGATACTCAAAAACAAGGAAAAAACATAAACTAGCACTGAGCTCTAGGTTAATAGGTTAGTCCCAAAAATCATATAAAATAGCATATAAATGCATATAAAACATCCAAGGTTGATAATATAATAGCCTGGAACAATCAAAAATTATAGATACGTTGGAGACGTATTGTCACATCCCTAGCTTCTGGTGCTGCCTAGTGTTTGCATCATGTTTAAATTTTGAAACTTGAACTGAGGAAATTTGGAAGCCTCAAAAACTTAAATAAAAGAAGGGCAAAAACCCTAAAATCTCATTCATTGTTCCAAAATGCTCTTCTTAAATGTTTGATAATTTTTGGCAAGGGTTCTAATCCCAACCAAAATATTGAACATTTTTAAGGATTTATGTTTGGGACTTTGAATTTAAATCATTAGCTATTTGAATTTGAATTATATTCATATAATTAGAATATAATTTCAAATACCCTGAAATATTTTATGAGCTTTTGGAAAAGTCCATCTAGCAAAATAAAAATATTCAGAGGAGTTTTTGGCATTGTTTGAATCTGTTTAAATTCAAAACAATGGCAAAAGATATTAATAAAAGAAAAACAGAACAGAAATATAAAACAAGAGAGAGAGAATCTTACCTGGCGCTCACCTGGTAGCCAACCGGCCCAGCACTGCAGCTGGCCGGCCCAGCCCACCACTGCAGCCCTCCGTCGTCTTCCTCCCCTCGTCCCGAAGCAGCTGCGTGCCCGGCGCGCAGGTGAGCTGCGCCAGCTCCTCCCTGCCTGCCTGGCTACCCCCTCGTCGCCCTGGTCGCCTCCCGCGACGCCACGCAACCCCCCCGACGCTCTCTCACTCTCCTCGCTCCTCCCCCCCCCTCTCCTCTGTTTCTCGCACGCAGCCACCGAGCGGAGCTCGTCGCCGCCGTCCACTGCCACCACGGCCACCGGGCCTCCCTCGCTTCCCCGACTAGCCCACAAGCTCCGCCACTCCGTCCTCGACCCACCTCACCGAGCCACGCCCCTCCAGAAGCCCCCGAAGCGCCGCCCCGATGTTTTTCCCCTCCTCGGACCCGCCAGTCGCCGTCGCCCGATTCGTCGGCTCCGGACCGTCCCCGGCCTTGTCTCCGCCTCGAATGGATCCGCTGTGAGCCTCCGCTGCTTCTCCTGTGCTCGCCCCCTCCGTTCTCGCCCCCTAGCCCCATCTCCCACCGCGGCCGAGAGTTTCTCGCCGCCGGCCATGGCGTGGCCGTGGCCACAGCCACCGCAGCTCGTTCTCGAGCCCACCGTCATGCTCACCACAGTCCCAGGAGCACATAGCTCTCACCAACGCCTCCCCTGGCGCCCTGCATCGCCTAACCCGTCGTTGCCGTAGCTCCGGCCGCCGCCTAAGTGGTCGCCGCCGTCGACCCCGGCCTCCCTGTGCCCAGCTGTGTGCGCCCCTAGATGCGCGGGAGCACGGGCTCCCTCTCGGTGCCCTCAGCGTGACCAGCCGCGGGCTGTAGCGCCGTCCCGAATAACTCCGGCGAGGTCTCGCCGTCGCCGTGGTCGCCGGCGTCACTTGCTGACGTGGCTGGCTTAATTAGCCACTAAACACCGCACCGTGTCACTGACACCTAGGCCCCACGCCCTAATTAACCCCAGTTTAATATCTGTTTAGGATTAACTAAACCAGAGCGGCCCCACGCGTCAGTTTTGACCAAGCTGACGTGGCCGTTGACCGGGCCCACATGTCAGCAGCACTAACCAGCTCCAGTCACTGACCAGTGGACCCCACTGGTCAGGTTTGACTAGCAGTAGCGTCTGTTGACCTGCTGACGTCATGCCAACGCCATGCTGACGCAATATTCCTTTTCTGGAATTTAGTTTATCTTATAAATAATCAGGAAATTCCAGAAATAGCTAAAACTTCAATAAATCATAGAAAATCAACCGTAAGTCAGAATGAAATAATTTATATATGAAAAATTATCAGAAAAATTCAAGGAATCGATCTGTACCATTTTCATGCATGTTTGAACAATGTTTGTCCTCTGTTTTGGACAAAACAAATAAAGGGCATTTAAATAATCATATATGGAGTTGGAGTTTGAATCATGTATTCAAACCAACTTCATTTAAATCATAGCTAGGTGCATTAGCCCAAAACACATTCATATTGCCATGTCATAGCATGCATCATATTGTGCATTGCATTGATCGTGTCTCTTCTGTGTTTGCCGGTGTTGTTCCCCCTCGATAGACGTTGTATCAATGATGTGATCGTTGACACTGATGAAGACTCAATGCTATCTTCAGAAGTGCCAGGCAAGCAAAACCCCCTTGTTCATTTCCGATACAATCCTACTCTCTCGCTCCTGCTCTCTTTTACTGCATTAGGACAACAACGATTCATCTCTTACTTGTTGCGGTAGCTGAACCCCTTTATCCTTTGCATGACCTGTCATTGCCACAGTAAATAGATGAAACCCACTAGCATGAGTAGGAGTTGTTTGAGCCCTGTTGTGCCTACTCATTCATGCTTGTTTGTCATGCCTGCTACTGCTTAGAGTTGAGTCAGGTCTGATTCATCGGGGATGAATTAGAGGCGTGTGAACATGTCCTACTGTGTGTGAGCTAAGTGTGTGAACACGATTTGGTAAAGGTAGCGGTGAGACGCCATGTAGGAGTACATGGTGGGTTGTCTCATTGCAGCCGTCCTCAGGAACTGAGTTCTGTGTTTGTGATCCATGATTCAGCTACTACCACACATTGGGCCCAAAACCAATGGACCCTCTCGGCTTCTTAATCACCCTTGTCCTCTGTCCAGGAGTTGCAAGTAGTTTCTGGTGTTTGTAGTATGCTGGAGGCCGTGGGCAGCACTAACCGGAGGGGTGGGCTGTGATGCGGTAGGCACGTGGCCGGGTATACCGGGCGCCCGTTTGGTGTCACGGAACCCTGTTCACATCGTTTGGGGCTGTGAGCGAAACTCCGGCCGGATCTCCTCATGGATGGAACCCGAATAGGCGATAAACCTGGACTAGAGACTTGAGTGTTTAGGTAGGCCGTGGCCGACACCCACGTTGGGCTTCCGCTTGAAGGTTGCCGAGTACATGTCGTGTAAACGGCGGTAAGTGGTGAGAGCGTGTGTGAAGAAGTACACCCCTGCAGGGTTAACCTAATCTATTCGAATAGCCGTGTCCGCGGAAAAGGACTTCTGGGTTGCTTATATCAGTTCATAGACAAGTGAAAGTGGATACTCTAAAATACGCAAGATAAGCGTGAGTGCTATGGATGGCGTTCTCGTAGGGAGACGGGAGCGGATCCATAGTGGTGTATTGGTTGGTGAATATGTGGACTCGTGTGCGCCACCTCAAAAGAGTTACTTGCGGTCGTAGTTTAGGATAGCCATTGTGTCGAAGCTGGCTTGCTGCAGTTAAACCCCACCATCCCCTTTGTTGATAATGATGCATATGTAGTTAGTTCTGATGTAAGTCTTGCTGGGTACATTTGTACTCACGTTTGCCTATTTTATGTTTTTTGCAGAGAGACCTCAGTCTCGCTAGTAGTTCCGCGTGGTCTTCGACGTTTAGCTTGGTACCTCAGCTACGATCTTGTGCCCTCGGCAGGATCTGGTAGATAGTCAGGCTTCTCAGCCTTTTTCATTTGTAGATGTCTGTACTCAGACATGTTAAGCTTCC